>NC_057800.1:10489467-10789467 GCF_018294505.1 Triticum aestivum
GGGCGACGGGCGACGACGACAGACGGCGGCGGCGTTCGGGGCAGCGACGACGACGGGCGACGGGCGGCGACACGACGGCGACGGGATCGAGCGGCGCGCGCGGTTGGAGAGACGAAGTGGGGGATGAAACTGAAAATTTCGTAAGTGCTATATATATAGGATGGGCCTTTAGTACCGGTTGGTGGCCCCAACCGGTACTAAAGGCCTATTTTCGCCAGGCCAAGCGGCGGGAACCGTTGGCCTTTAGTACCGGTTGGGGCCATCAACCGGTACTAAAGGCATGACCTTTAGTACCGGTTGGAGCCACCAACCGGTACTAAAGGCCTTGCGCTGCCACCCGCGGTGCATAAAGTTTAGTCCCACCTCGCCGGGCGAAGGGCAGCCGCACTGGTTTATAAACCCAGCCGCGGCTGCCTCTTTGAACTCCTCTATATAGCAGGCTTCTGGGCCTAACTTCTGCGCGCTGCCCTGTGAGTCTGTTGGGCCTTTAGGGCCTGTAATTGCACGCTCGTGGCCTAGCAGGCCCACAGGGCAGCGCCCCAATTTTTTTATAGTTTTTTTCTTTTCTGCTTTATTTTCTTCTATTTATTTATGCGTAGTTTTTTGTATAGTTTTTTCTTTTCTGTTATATTTATTTTCTTCTATTTATTTGTGAGTATTTTTATCTAGTTTGCCAAAATTCAACATTTTCAGAGTTCATTTTGTACTGATTTTCAATTTCACGGTCATTTGGCTCTCTAAACAAATCAGTAAACGAATGAAAAATAGCAAATATAGTTTTTTTCTTTTCTACTTTATTTTTTCTTCTATTTATTTCTGAGTAGTTTTTTTCTTTTCTCCTATATTTATTTTCTTCTATTTATTTCTGAGTAGTTTTTTATATAGTTTTTTTCTTTTCTGCTATAGTTTTTTTTTCTTTTCTGCTATTTTTTCTTTTCTGCTTTATTTATTTTCTTCTATTCATTTATTTTTATATACCATGCCAAGTTGATAGTTAAAACTTGATGGTCAAAGTCTGGAGTTATAACCAAAGTTTAAAAAAATGAAATGCCGAAGTGCAACTAGTTTTTGTCATAACAGAAGAAGTCCGGAGTTGTAATAAGTTATTAAAAATAAAAAAGAGGTGCAATGCTCATTAATTAGCTTCAAGCCTTTCGGAATAGTGTAAACTGCACTGCACATAGCTCCGTGCAGTCTACCATATTCCTCAAAGCTTGAAGCTAAGCAATGTGAGCATTGAGCCTCTTCTTCATCGTCTCTGCACTCAGGGCTTATAAACCACTCCTAGTCCCTCTCTCTTCGCGAGGTGGGACTAAAAAACAACTTACTAAGAAACTGTAGAACTGGTTCATGCCATAAACCGGTACTAAAGGTGCTCGTGGGGCCCTAGCCTTACCTGACACAACCTTATTAGTACCAGTTCGTGGCACGAACCGGTGCTAAAGGTTCGCCATGAACCGGTACTAAAGAGCTCCTCCCGCCTAGCAGTTGGAACCGGTACTAAAGAGCTCCTCCCGCCTAGCAGTTGAATGGTGCATACTGAATGCACAAAAAGTCTGGAGTTGTAATAAGTTTAAAAAAATGAAATGCCTTTGTAACAGATGAGTTTAATTTCGCCAGAAACCCGAATACTTCGAAAGATATTGTCCAGTTTGCAAACGAAGTGCATCTAGTTTTTGCCGTAACCCTCTCTACTTTTTTGAATATGATATGTGGGTAAAATAATGATACGATGCCAAGTTTCAACTTTTTCAGAGTTCATTTGTAGTGCTTTTCAATTTCCAGGTCATTTAGTTCCCAAAACAAATCATTAAATGCATGAAAAATAGCAAATGAAGGCATAAATGGTTGAAAGTTGATGGCGTCGCTTTGAATGGTGCATACTGAACGCAAAAAATATAGGAGCATTTAGATCATGATCTTATATTTCTTTATAGTCTGAATTGTCAATATGATCTTATACATCAAAAATACTTTGATCATCAATGATCTTTTTGTGTACAATCTGAATTGTCAATATGAGTCCTCAACGATTTGTAAACCGGTGAAGACTCATATTGCGGCCACAAATTCTACACATAGAGTTCAATGAAGACCAAGTGCTTGTGATAGTTTGAGAAGTAACATATTTAAGGCGGTAAAAGCCTTGTTAGGGGAGCGAGGTGGGACTAAGAACAGCTTGCCATAACCTCATTAGTACCGGTTCATGGTACGAACCGGCACTAAATGGTGATGGTGGGGCCATAGCCTGACCGCAGGCTGCCACAGCCTCTTTAGTACCGATTCGTGGCATGAACTGGTACTAAAGGTTCGCCACGAACCGGTACTATTGATCG
Organism: Triticum aestivum; assembly: GCF_018294505.1. Classification (NCBI taxonomy): domain Eukaryota; kingdom Viridiplantae; phylum Streptophyta; class Magnoliopsida; order Poales; family Poaceae; genus Triticum; species Triticum aestivum. The sequence goes on from NC_057800.1 coordinate 10,491,804, forward strand.
CCGCCACGAACCGGTACTATTGATCATATTAGTGCCGGTTTTTTACAAACCGGCACTAATGTGCTTCACATTTGACCCTTTTTCTACTAGTGTAGCCTCGTATTTCTTCTCCGGTATTTGGGTTTTGTTTGGCCAACTTGATTTATTTATTTTGCAATGGGAAGAGGTGCCCGATAGTGGGTTCGATCTTACGGTGCTTGATCCTAGTGACAAAAAGGGAATCGACACATATGTATCGTTGCTACTAAGGATAAAAACATGGGATCTATATCTACGCAATAGATAAATGGATCTTGTCTACATCATGTCATCGTTCTTATTGCATTACTCCGTTTTTCCATGAAATTAATACACTAGATGCATGTTAGATAGCGGTCGATGTGTGGAGTAATAGTAGTGTAATAGTAGTAGATGCAGGTAGGAGTCGGTCTACTAATCTTGGACGTGATGCCTATGTAATGATCATTGTCTGGATATCATCATAATTATTTGAGGTTCTATCAATTGCCCAACAGTAATTTGTTTACCACCGTTTGCTATTTTTCTCGAGAGAAGCCACTAGTGAAACTTACGATCCCCGGGTCTTCTTCGTCATATATTTGCTTGCGATCTACTTTTTCTTTGCATTTTTATTCAGATCTATTAAACCAAAAATACAAAAATACTTTCCTGCACTTTATTTTATTTGTGATCTATTATTTCAATCTACTACAAATTTTTGGTATCTTTACCCGAAAGGGATTGACAACCCCTTTAACATGTCGGATTGCGAGGTGTTGTTATCTATGTGCAGGTGCTGTTTACGTTGTGTTGCCTGGTTCTCCTACTGGTTCGATAACCTTGGTTTCTTCACTAAGGGAAATACCTACCGTCGCTGTGCTGCATCATCCCTTCCTCTTTGGGGAAATACTGACGTAGTCCTAGCAGACAGGAGCTTTTATGGGGCTATAGTCAGAGAGCGATCAAGGGCTAGTGAGATACCACTATTGTCATATTATATCATGGTTGTTTTGATAACGTGTTGCCGTTTGAGATATCTTATTATTGCTCGCTAGTTGATTATGTCATTGATATGAATTAATACAATTTTAAGAGTTATTGTTGGCATGGTTAGTTATAATGATTGGCTGAAAACCTGGGTGCTGTTTAAGCTTATTTATGCAAACAAGAGCAAAAGAGTTCATAAAAGTTTTACTTTTTCACTTTCAGTTTATCAACTGAATTGCTTGAGGACAAGCAAAGATTTAAGCTTAGGGAGTTGATACGTCTCCAACGTATCTACTTTTTCTAACACTTTTCCTCTTGTTTTAGACTCTAATTTGCATGATTTGAATGAAACTAACCCCGGACTGACGCTGTTTTCAGCAGAACTACCATGGTGTTGTTTATGTGCAGAAATAAAAGTTCTCGGAATGGAACGAAACTTTGCGAGGATTTTGTATGCAAAATAAGAGAATTTCTGGAGCCAAGAACCACCAGAGGGGGGCACCTGGGTGGGCACAACCCACCAAGGCGCGCCCCCCTCTAGGCGCGCCCAGGTGGGTTGTCCCCACATGGTGGCCCCGCGGACCCAGAAACCTATGCTATAAAATCCTATTTTTGGAGAAAAAACAGGGAAAAATAATTATCGCATTTCACGAGACGGAGCCGTTGTCACCTCCTGTTCTTCGCCGGGAGGCCCGATCTGGAGTCTGTTTGGGGCTCCGGAGAGGGGGATCTTCGTTCTTGTCATCACCAACCCTTCTCCATCGCCAATTCCTGATGCTCCCCACCGGGAGTGAGTAATTCCTTCGTAGGCTCGCTGGTCGGTGAGGAGTTGGATGAGATTCATCATGTAATCGAGTTAGTTTTGTTAGGGCTTGATCCCTAGTATCCACTATGTTCTGAGATTGATGTTGCTATGACTTTGCCATGCTTAATGCTTGTCACTTTTGGTCCGGGTGCCATGATTTCAGATCTGAACCGTTTATGTTATCACCATTATATCCATGTTCTAGATTCGATCTTGCAAGTTATAGTCACCTACTACGTGTTATGATCCGGCAACTCCGGAGTGACAATAGACGGGACCATTCCCGGTGATGACCGTAGTTTGAGGAGTTCATGTATTCATCGTGTGTTAATGCTTTGTTTCGGTTCTCTATTAAAAGGAGGCCTTAATATCCCTTAGTTTCCAATAGGATCCCGCTGCCACGGGAGGGTATGACAAAAGATGTCATGCAAGTTCTTTCCATAAGCACGTATGACTATTTACGGAATACACGCCTACATTATATTTATAAATTGGAGCTAGTGCCATATCGCCCTAGGTTATGACTGTCACATGATGAATATCATCTAACAAATTATCGATCCAATGCCTACGAATTTATCTTATATTGTTCTTGCTAAGTTACTACTGCTACTGTTACTGTTACTGTTGCACTTGCTACAAAATCACCGCTAACACTGTTACCGTTATTATTGCTGCTACTGCTACTATCAAAACTATCATACTACTTTTCTACTGATCGCTTGCTGTAGATAATTAATCTTCGGGAGTGGTTGAATTGACAACTCAACTGCTAATACTTACAAATATTCTTTGGCTCCCCTTGTGTCGAATCTATAAATTTGGGTTGAATACTTTACCCTCGAAAACTGTTGCGATCCCCTATACTTGTGGGTTATCAACGCACACACACGCACGCGCGCGCACACACACACACACACACACACACACACACACACCGCACGCCCATGGCCAGAAACAACGGCAACTCGGTAGGCGAGCGCGGCGATTGGCTCGGTCGGGAGCGGCGCGGCGCGCACACGGCGGCGGTGGCAGCAGCAAGCGGCCGCATCGCAGCTAGCAGCGCGCGGGTGGGGGTGGTGGTGGGGTGGGTGCCGGCGACTTGGGGGCGCCGGATGCCCGCCCCGTGGCCATCGGCGCCGTGGACGGGTGCCCCGCGTCCACGGGGGCGCAGTGAACAGGGGAAGGGGACAGGGAGGCCAGATGGGCTGGGCTGGCTACTGTGCTAGCTGGGCCGAAGTGCACAGTAGCACTTCACCATTTCCCTTTTTCTTTTCTTTTTCTTTATTTTTTCTGTTTCTTTATTCATTTACTGTTTCTATTTTATTTCAATAGCAAAATAAATTTGTTGCTTCTGAGCAGGCACTATTTTGAGTCATATATAATTAGTTGCAATTTATTTGAAAGTTCTACACATTTATTTATATTAAATTGGTTTAAATAAAATGCCATTGGACTAGTTTTAAATAGCTAAGGGGCATTTTAATATTTTGTAAAATATTGATTCTTTCATTACAACTAGTTAGTGAATATTTACAACCCAGCGAACATTTTTTTACCGCTTGAAGAAATAATTATTTGACTTTATTTGACTTTGAATTCGGTTTGGATCAAAGTGAGGTTTAGAAGATTAATTGCGATGACATGGCACCATTAGTGTGTGTGTTTTTTGTCGCTTAACTATCAGGGTGTTACACATGAGCCCCGGGAACTGACTTTTTGCCTTCTCCATTTCCGCCTCGACGCTCTCCAGCTCCGCCTCCGGAGTCCCGGGAAGTGAAGTTGTCCGCCTCCATGTCGTTGCCATGCGGTTAATCGACCAAAAATGTTCAGTCCATCAAGCTTGGCATCAACGGGATGGGAAGAGCGGTGGCCTTCTTGGGACCCGAGCGGCGATGACCTACCATGCACTACTCTTCCTCGCTATCGGTGGTGCTCGTGGACGTGCCAACTTCGTGGTCATGGCAGCGGGGTGTGGCCTCGACGCTGCCGGCGATGTCCTTTGCCTCGTTGTCGGTCTTGCCCCACACTTCGTCGAACTCCTTGTAGGCGGCCTTTAGTTCCGCCTGACGCTGGCGAATCTCACGGGTGGAGCGGTACGACTCGAGCAACGCCTCCTGCTCTGCCATGTCAGCATCCGACGTGATCTCCCTGCCGGCGCTGAGCCGCTCCTCCGCCTGTTGGTGCTCTTGGAGGAGCTGGAGGTTGTAGGCTGTGTCGGCCTGCGCCTCCTGAAATTGCTCCTCCCGCACAATGTGCATGTAACGGGCACGGGCCTCACCGATGGTCATGATGCAATGCAGCGGCGTTGTTGGTGCCAGCGAAGAGGGCGGCGCCAGCTCGTCCTTGGCTGCATTCTCCATTGAGACGTCGTCAACCTCTGGCCGGCTGCCGGCTTGCCAGCCGGTAGCAATGGCAGCCATCTCTTTCTCTGCTCCGGTGACAGTTCATCCCAGAGAGCTTGGCGCGTGAGGAGGTGATGGTGGGAGTGGTGCGAAAAAGGAGAAAGGGACTGGAGGAGGATGAATGCGGCTATGTCGGGGCTGTAGTTTATATAGCAAGTGAATGACAATGACGGGTGGCAAAGGGATGGACGGGTGGCACCAGAATAGGTTCCTCGGCAACTGCACGACATTAATGTGGGCGACAGACGGACGAACAGATGGTCATGGTGTCGTTTCAATGCGGAGCAGCCGCGTGCACCGGGAAGCGATGCATCCGGCGCTCTCTCGGCCGGCGCCAGTGAGTGGTCGCGACCGCTCTGACCAGGCATGAGTGTGACACTGACGCTCTGAAGCGGCGCTGACCATTGTGGGCGGGAAGTGCGGGCTGGCGAGGGAGGGGGTTTGGGTGGGGCAGGGCGATTAGACGTAGGCGTGGCAGCGGTCTAGCCGCCCGCAAAGCCCTCCACGACTGTCTTCGGTTTATGGGAGAAAACACGCCCGTACCACTCGGCGGACCGATACAGGTCCGCATTGGATGGCACAACATGTCCGAATGGCACAGTCGAGGTGTGTGCGGGCGGCTTGAGAGTGGGCATCGGAGATGCCTTTACAGCATGCGGGCTCCAAACAACAGAAAGGAAGTACTATGTTCAAATCACTTATTACTACAAGACAGCAGCAGAGGCTTCATCGATTTAATTTTCTGGGAATAATTAACACATCATTGAGCGAGAATCTATAGTCTTCTCGTTGATATAATTTTCTCGGAATAATTAGTTCAGTAATGTGGTTGAACGTTATAATCTGTTGTCTTGCTCGATTGAATTGGCAATGGAATAATTAATACAGTAATGTGGTTGAGCAATGTTGTCTTGCTCGATTGAATTGGCAATGGAATAATTAATACAGTAATGTGGTTGAGCAATGAGTCACGGCCAGTGATTTCCCATCCACGACATCCGATCCATGACTGAACTCTCCGGCGCTCTTCTCAGGCCGTCCACGCAACCTGGGGTACGAAAAGTCAAGGTTGCTTCCAATACATGACTACTAGCCCTCGTTCCTCATACAAGTCTTCTTTTTGCGGAAAGTGGTCTCAAGTCGCGACTCCCTGCCTGAGTCAAATTCTACAAGGCTTTTTTCAATAAATGACCCATCCAGTATTATATTTGCGACAAGGTTTTTTTAATAAATGATCCATCTAGTATTATATATTTGCGACAAGGTTTTTTTTAATAAATGATCCATCTATACTAGTAGTATATATTTGCCCATGCCTGTGCGTCAATCGGGACAAAAGATGGAAGACTCTGAAAGAAATAGTGCAGGAGACTGGGAGTTGGAGGATTCCACCAGCGAAAAGCCGCCCTACAAGCTCCCGGCGAGGATATCCAGGATGCTTTACCCGTTCCAGCTCCAGGGGCTCAGATGGCTTTGGTTTCTGCACTGCAGGGGGACCGGTGGCATTCTCGGGGATGATATGGGGCTGGGGAAGACCATTCAGGTTGGGTCCCAAGCTAACTCATTTTGCATTCCCCTTCATTCCAATCTCAATCTCTAGTCTCAGTTGCAGTCGATTCGGTTCATTTGATTGCTTTTCTTCAGAATAATCTGATTGATTATAACTTTACCAGTTTTGTAGTATCGCAGGACTGTAACCATTGATTACGCCTACTTCGCCGCTTAAGCGTACTGCAATTTAATTATCTGGTAATGTTTACTTTTACCGTGCAGGTTTCTGCCTTCCTTGCCGGATTGTTCCATTCGGGTTTAATCAGGAGAGTGTTGGTTGTTGTTCCAAAGACACTTGTGACTCACTGGATCAGAGAACTTACACTTGTTGACCTCGAAAGCAACATCAGGGAGTAGGATATATGCACCACCTACCTATTCATATCATCTCTTTTGATCAGCGAGTAGGATAAACATATGCACCACTTACCTATTCAGGACTCATTGATTCTTTTTTTTTTCCATCTGTTTACAGCTGCTCTTGTCCCGACGTAAATGTTCGCAAGTCTGAGCTCCAGTACGCATTCAAGGTTCATTAAATTCCTTAGATAAAATTCCGCTGGTCATTTATATCCTGCCATTTTATCTAGTAACTGTTAAATTTGGTTGAACAGAGTTCCATTTAAAAGAATGCATATGATGTTTTTCCAAGATATTTTTATGAGTTGCATCTGATGTTTATTGTCTTCTACAGGAGGGTGGTGTCCTATTGACAACATATGACATTGTCTGGAAATATTACAACACGATAAGAGGTGACTTCTACCATGACGTCGGTGACGATGAGGAGGGGAACTTATGGAACTATGTTGTTCTCGACGAGGCACATTTAATCAAAAACCCCAAGACACAAAGATTCCAAAGAATATCTGAAATACCGTGTGTCCATCGGATTGCCATCAGTGGAACACCTATACAAAATAACTTGGAGGTACCACCTAAAAGACTCCTACTCTAATTTAATACCACTATATGCTTATGCTTAATATGCCCCCCCCTCCCCCCCAAATATTATTTTCCAATGCAAGTAATTAAATATGTGTATTCTCTTACAGGAAATGTGGGCTCTTTTCTATTTCTGTTGTCCGGAAGTCCTGGGTGATAGGGATGAGTAATTCACTTACTCTATTGTTATTCTCAAAATAAAAAACTTACTCTATTGTTTTCCTGCAATAATGATGTTCCTTTATTTATTTTGCATTGTCCACTACTATTTATTTATCTAAATTATGCATGACAGGTTTAGAGAAAGGTATGAAAATTATATCAATCGAGGAAATGAAAAGGATGCCACCAATCCAGAGAAGCACATAGGCTCAAACGTAGCCAAGGTGATTGTCTTTTTTTTTTTGTATTTGTGTCCAAGCGAAAGATGATACACAAGCCTTGTTTCTTGTTTTCTGTGTTTCTGTCCAAGAAATGACAAAAAACGCAGTGTTCAACATATTAGTACAGTAAGATCTCATGGTGTTCGATAAATTCCAACATGCACATTCACAGTACATTTCGTTATTACCATTTTATTCAGATATTTCAAGTTGGACATCAACTCAGTTTTGTATTACACATATTGCACATTCACAGTACATTAGCAAAGTAGTACATTCATCTCTGAAATTGACATGCGAACAAGCAATGTCTATAAACTGCATTAAAATTCCTTACTAACTTAACGTCCGCATTTAGTTGAAGCTATGAGATAGAAAGTCGTGCACTTATATCAAGCCATCTCAGCTTGCTACATTTCGTTCTAGAAATGTTATCTATTTTTCTGAATTATTATTTGAAACGGGTCATACTAAACCAGTCACACTTTCTGTTTTCTTGTTTGATACGTCACAGGAATTAAGAGAACTGATAAAGCCTTATTTCTTGCGTCGTATGAAAGATGAAGTGTACTTTGCTACTAGCTTGACAAATGAGAATACGCTTCCTAAGAAAAATGAGCTAATCATCTGGCTGAAATTAACAGATTACCAGGTACAAATTTTTGTGTCATTGATGAGAAACTGGTTGAGTAATTGGCAGATGACAATGTTTCAATTGCCTTCTTTGTGTGCAGAGGAAACTATATGAAGGTTTTCTGAACAGTCATATATTTAATAAAATGCGACCTCGCTTGCTGGACATCACTGTAAGTATCGGCTTAAAACCCATTTCTTCTCACTGATGTTGTTTACTGTCCACGAATATACCCATATTCGTACGAAAATATACCTTTCTACTGATGTTTTCTCTATCAGATTACACCCAAAAATTAAATGGAAAGAGCATATATTTATATCACAGGATGTGTTTGTTAATTATATGGCCTACTTTATAATTGCTTTTGATGTAAATGTTCTTTTTGTGAAATTCTGCTTGTTTCATTTTTGTTGTTGTTCTTCAACAGATATTGAAGAACATATGTGATCACCCAGACCCACTGATATTGAAAAAAGTTGCTGCTGAGGGCACCTTGGAAGGCATGGAAGATATGGATGGAAAATTAAATGGTCATGATATGGCGAGGCTCAAAAACATGGCCTTGAACGTTGCTGGTTATGATGATGATGCACTGCAAGTTGGCCAGCTGGAAGTCTCATGCAAATTATCTTTCATCATGTCCTTGTTGGTAAACATTCTTTGATGCATGCTCATATGAGTTGTCAGAAATGTACTCCATATTTGTTTATTTAAACTAAATGTGGCTAGTGCCTGATGTTGTAGAAAAATCTTCTTGAAGAGGGACATCATGTTCTAATTTTTTCTCAGACTCGCAAAATGCTAAACATTGTTCAGGTCAGTTCTTGTGAATATGTCAGTTATCATAATTTGCATGTAGCTCATGCTGTGTTTTGATATGCTGTAATAAAAAGCGGAGTTAATTTTATATATCATTTGTTGCTTTTGTTTATTAATATACATGATAAACAATGCTGATTGAGTGAATGGCAGATTTCTCTTAGTGTATATATATATTTTAAAACCAAAATTACAATTCGTTGGGATAAAAATGGTATGACAACATGACCCGTGGACTGTGGTGTTTGTCATCTTTGATCTTCTGCCATATTTCTTTTAGAAAAAAAGTATATCAAGTGCATAAAAGAACATAAACTAAATGTGGCTAAACCGCTAAAGTCATCTTTGGATCATTTGGAGGAAAATTGTTGTGCTCTTCAATTTAAATGTAATTCTGGATGAGTATGTCTATAATCATCATTTCTTAAATGTGGATGCTTACCTACATTCTGTGTTGTAACATTCGATTATTGCAACAGGAAGCTATATCATTAAAGGGCTACAGGTTTTTTCGCATCGATGGTACCACCAAGATTTCAGCAAGGGAAAGGATTGTGAAGGTTCTTGTTCCCATTTCACAATATTCTTATGCCGTGGTGTGCCATGGACTCAATTATATATGATATGTTGCTTTAATTTTATGCAATTGCATCTCCAGGGTTTCCAAGAGGATTTTGGAACTCAAATATTTTTACTGACTACCAAAGTCGGTGGTCTTGGACTTACACTCACCAAGGCAGATCGTGTCATAGTAGTTGGTCCTGATTGGAATCCAAGGTACCCCAACTTTCTTTTGGTTTTATGAGATACAAGTTCTTTTACTGCGTAACACAATCTTCTTTTTCAGTATTGACAATCAAAGTGTCGATCGTGCCTATCGAATAGGACAGACAAAAGATGTGATTGTATACCGCTTGATGACGGCTGGAACCATCGAAGAAAAGATATATAGAACGCAGGTTTGAATATGATCCGACATTTTTTACTCAGACATTATTTTTTATATGATATCTGAAGCTTGAAGTTCCTTGAGTTGAATAATTATTTTTTCCAGATTTTCAAGTGGGGTTTGTTTAGGACAGCGACTGAGCAGAAAGAACAAACACGCTACTTCAACCAGAGGGTAACATAGTGATCCTGATTACATTGTTGCTCATCATTCATGGATTGCATGATGTCCTACTAGATATAAACAATGGCTGATAATATCACATGTGTATGTATCTTCAGGACATTCAGGAGCTTCTCAGTCTGCCAGCACAAGGTTTCGATGTTTCCTCCACGCAGAAGCAATTGCAAACAGAGCATGAACAGCAGCTTGACATGTAAGACAATTGTTTTGTTCGACTAAATCTGATGATGTCAACAGTATTGCTTTTCGATGTTCCATACATATTTAACGTAAATATGAACTGAAACTAGTTTTAACCATCACCTACTATATTATCTGGGTAAACATACACATCAAAATCTCGAGGTCCCCCTTGGACTTCTTTAAACATTTTGACATGCAGATTTTTCGATAAAGGGTAGATTTTATTGGCTCAAATTGCAACATCGAAAGGATACAAACACAATGAGCACAGACCTAGCTTCTGCGTAGTTAGGATGCACACAATCAACACCAACACACGCATATAAAAAATACGCCTGCAAATAGCAAAGTCATATAAGACCAAAGCTATGCTTAGGCGAAGAAAAAAAACTCATATCAATCAGATCCGAGATAGGCAAACTACAATAATGACTATATCCACACCAACCATCTCATGACACCCCACAGACGATGATGTTCTTCAATAGCAATGCCTTCAGGAAGGGAGCGACGCTCAAGCGCCACCATCACCAGATCCAACCATCCAAGGCCAGAATCTAGGTTTTTACTCTAAAAAACCAGTCCGAGCATATCCGAGCAATCCCTTCAACAAGGTAACGACATAAAAATATTGCCATTACCAGGAATAACCAACACGGACGGACGTAGGCTTTCACCCCAGAACTCGAGACCGGGTGCTCAAGTAGCACCATGATTGACGTCACTTATGTGTTGTCGCCACCATTTTTCCACGATCATAGCAGCAACATATGATGCGTACTGCAGCCGCTACACAACCATCCCTCTGCGTCAAGCCATCGTCCATAGTTTGCATCTCCCCACCAAAGTCAACAACCGGGTCTAGAGCGAGGAACCCTCACAAAGACCTTTGTGTGGCCACCACAATCCACCCGAAGGACCAACACGGATGGCGAAAACACCACCGTCGACTACCAACTCCACGGAGAGAGCTCTGCCCCATGCCAGCCTGCCCAGGGGCCGACATGGTCGAAGCTGGAGAACGAAAGGGAGATCAACATGGCCCCCGCTCAGGCTAGACGTGGCGAGCGGTCTTTGCGGCCGCTCATGGCCCGTGAAGGACCGGACGGTACGGTCCCGGCCCGCTACAAAAATCGACCAGTCCGAGCTGTGTAATTAGGCCCGTTACAGCATCCGGCTCGGTCCGCTCGGTCGGACGGAAACATTTTTTTTTTTGCATTTGCTGAATCGCATGTACATGGCCCAGCCCATCCTAGCCTCCTAGGGTCGAGTTTTTGACCTAGCCCGCACGCACTAACACATCAGGCGCTTAAAAAAACGCACGCACGTACGCACCCGCGCCGCCGCCACCGTCGTCCAGCGCACAGCTCCTCGCCGACACGGCCATCGGCCTCCCCGCAACTAAGCGCCATGTCAAGAAGCTCCGCCATCATGAGATCTCCTTCCCCACGCAGCGAATCGGCCGGATTCGCTCGAAAGCCGTCGCCATCATCCTCCTTCCCCGACTCCGGCCGCCGTCTTTCGTCGTCGATTGCGTCGCCTTCGCTGCCTTCCAGGCCTCCCCGACGCCTCCGTTGGGTTCGCGGTGAGCCACCACCCCTTCCCCTCTGCTCCCCTTTCTGATCAGAGCCCTGAGCCCTCTCTCGTCGCGCCATGGTTACCACCTCGCCGCTGGAGGTGGTTGCTCGGTCCGTTGGTCCAGACCGAGCTTTTGGGTGTCCGGTGCGGTGCCCGAAAAGGGGACCTCCACGTGCTTCGGTCCGGTCCGCCGCCGGCCGGTCCTAACCTGGGTTCGGTCAGGGATCGGACCGTGTCCACCCTGAGCCCCCGCGAAGTGTAGCCGCCACTAGATCAGAAGCTCGCATCCGCCAGATCGGCGCCGCACTTCCCGATCCAGGGCGACGAGCACCAAGGCAAACAGTGTGATGAATTCACCAAACATTGCCTTGGAGCCACGCTGCGTGCATACGAGGCCGTCCGCGCATGATCCGAGCATCAGCGTCAGCCCTGATCTACCCTACTCGCTGCTAACCACCACCAAGAGCAGTCACCGCACTGCCCCGCCTGTCGCTGAAGTGAGCAGCCCACCGTGCGCGGCGCTCGGAGGAGCCATTAGCAACGAAGCTGCGATGTTCTCCGGACAGCACTCGCGCACCACCACCAGCAGCCCGGCCAAGACGAAACCAGCCTGGCGGCTACCTCTGACGGTGGCGCGGGGAGGCCCATGATGCTAGCCTCCGCACCTCCGCCGGTAGCAGCCGATGATGCTAGCCCATGTCCGCCTCAGGGGAGAACTAGCCCCACCACACCTTGGCCGGAGCCCTGCCATTGAAGCTTGCAGCCGAGTCCTCCAAAACAGCTGACGCTACCGCCGCAGCCCGGGCTTTGCCCGGCGATGCCTTCCGGCGGCGGCGAGGGGAGGCCCCCGGTGGCTGGATTTGGGCGCCCCGGTGCAGCTGCGGGAGCAGCACGGGAGCGAGTTTTCGGTCCTGCAGTTTCAGTTTTTCTGAAACAGAAATGGCGTATTAAACAGAAATCGAACATCTGCTAGTTTCGGATTGAATTTGCTAGCTGGTTAGGGAGCTTCTTGACATGATCCCTGATATATCAATAGTTCACTGACAATTCCATGTTAATTAATTTTGTTTCCCTGTGTTAATTAATTTTGTTTCCCTGGTCATAATATGTTTCCATGTACTGTATCTTCCGTCTAGGGATGAGTCACTGAGGGAGCACCTAGATTTTCTGGAGCAGCAAGGAATAGCCGGCGTGAGCCATCACAGCCTTCTGTTTTCGAAGACAGAAGTGCTGCCAACTTTGAATGAGAATGATCATGCACCGGCCAGGTCAGTAGTGTTTGTAACGCCCCATTTTTGGAGTGTTATTTTACTTTCTTCTTTTCCTCTTCAAAGAAAAGTTTTCAGGGCTATTTTTGCCTTTCTATTGTTTCTTTTATTTTGTGTGATATTCTAATTTAGTTCTTATACGAACTCTTTTTGATAAAGGACACTTTATTACTTAATGGTTTAAGCATTATACCTAGCCTCTACAAAACTGAGATGCACACAACCAAACCAAGTCCAAGCTAAAAAAACAAAAACAAAGGCGAAATACAAGAAAACATGAGTCTGTATGATGCCTAAACTGAAGGAGGGCCAATCGTAAGATCATGTTTCCATCCATGTTGGGTAAAACTATCCCTTGCCGTTTGCTACAAGCATGTACACGCCTAAACTGAAGGATTGTCCACATGTTGTAGAGACGACCATAAACAGAGCGTACCGGTACATCAGTAGATAACCTGCATAAGAGAACTTGTTTTTTTGTTGAAAATCTTATCATTTACATATCCAAAGCGACCAAATAACGACAAGCACTCCCATCCTGATAAGAATTCTAAACTTGTGATCGATCCCATGTAACGAGTTGTCAAAAATGTTAGCAACACTACATGGAGGATACATGCCAGAAGTTATTTGGATGATTGATCATATAGAACAAGCTAATTTACAATGGAAGAACAAGTGTTTTATTGTTTCGTCGTGATGACAAAAGACACATTGCATACTTCCATGCTAATTCCTCTTAATAAGGTTATCTTTAATAATAATGACTCCTCGACGAAGATACCACATAAAGATTTTATTCTTAAGCGGTATCTTCATCTTCCAGATCTTCTTCTTATTATTATCAACTGACACATCAGATTGGATCAACTCTCTATACATTGAATCTACCGAGAATTCACCACTCGTGTTTAGATTCCACCGAAATTCATCGATTCCACGTGATAAATGTACCATCGCGAGGCGATTTATCAAATCATTCCATGATGCAAGTTTGGGGTCTATTAAATCTTATCTGAACATCACATTCGGAGGATTCCAGAACCATGGCGATAGTATCACCCTTGTATTGAACAATATTATATAGAGCTGGATATTGTTCCCGGAAAGTGAAATTACTTAGCCACTTCTCCTCCCAGAATCTAATCTCCATGCCATTTTCACAGAGAAGGATCCATAGCAAAGAAAATATTTCTTCGTAGCCATTAGACCAGCCCATAGTGTGAGTCCCCAGGCTTCCAATATACTTGGGACACTGCTTTGAGCATACATGTTTTCTCCTTAGGAGGGTTTTCCATACGTCATCTTCCGTCAACAGCTTAAACAACCACGTACCGAGGAGGGCATTATTCTTAACCTCAACGTCATGAATACCCAGGTATCCCATAGGGAGGTTGAGTCTACTCCCCTGATACATGCAGACATCGCCTTCCCCGCTCCCTTTCCCTCAACCTCCTATGCTCACTATGCCGTGAGACGAGTTCACCGTTCATCTCGCTTCAGACTATATAAGGCGACTATCGGGGGAATTACCCACGGCTACACCCGGCAGTCCAAGACATGACCTGGCTAGACTAGAAGGCCCATGACCGGGTCATCCAGGGCGCCATATGGGCAGGGTCTCCTTGGGCTAGGAGCCTGGAAGGAATCCGGCTAGGAAGATCAAGACCTGGCCTATGAAGAGTGGACCCGACAAGACCCGGAGTCCCAACACCAGAAGGAGTCCACTTAACTTGCAAGACACAAAAGGTTTACAAGACTTAGAGTAGGACTCCAACTATGTGTAGAACCCGAAAACCTATTGTAAACCCCAAGGACCCGGCTATTATATAAAGTGGGTTCCTGGGGCGTCCAAAGGACAGGTTGAGAGACAACCAAGGCTAGAAGTTCTCGAGTCATTGGTAGCTATCCGAGATCATCATCATCAATATCAATCAAGCAGGAGTAGCCTTTTACCTCCCCCATGAGGAGCCAAACCTAGGTAACCCGTGTCTCTCGTTTCCTGATCAACCCCATCCAAGTCATCACCTAGCAGCGATGGCCTCACAACTTAGTCCTATCATGACTCGGCCAGCACGTCAAACGACGACCCTCACCATCACATCTATCTGCAGCAAATCAACATGGTGGATATAGAGGTGAGTGGCAGAAACTTAACTGACGGATAGATAGCAACGACTCTAATAGAGAACTGTTCTAACTCAACAAACTTTGGAGGAAGGGGAGGCATCTTATCCCAACTCTTTCAGCCTGTATGCGTGCCCCTGACCACACTGGATGTGCGCTCCTCCTCACTGCTGGATGGATGTTCCTGGCATGGTCTTCTGGCTTGTCGGAGCAACTAACCACCGGCGAGCACGGATCTGGCATGTACACCATCAGGTCACAGCAGAGAGGCGACGGAAAGCAGGTAGCGTCGATGAGCAGGAGGGTAGTGGAGAAGAGAAAGCCACTCAAGGTCAAAGGTCAAGCCCCCCCCCCCCCCGACATGGCATTAGTCGTCGTCGCACTCAAGTAGCTCCAGAACGCAAGTAAACTGCGGCCGCCGCCAGCAGATTCGTCAAGATGCGCGGGGGCAGTGGGGGAGACGCGGCCCCTGCCGAGGCTTGCGGCAGCGAGAGGTTGCAGGGAGCAGAGGGCAGAGCACACTATCGAGGAACATGGATCGATGTGTCAGTGCATTGGTGGATGTTAATCTTGTTTCCTTGAAGGTGATGAAGAAAAGAGGCGGCGAGATCTGTATCAATGGCTGCTGGCTGCCCGGTGCCCGCCACCGCTGCTCGTCAGGCAAACTCTTTGCCGCCGTCTGGTGGCGCCACACCATCACGAACTCCCGCCGGCGTTGAACGGCACAACAGCAGGACATGGACCTCGACGGTGCTGAGCGCTTCTTTGGAGGATCCGTGGATGTCGGCTTGTTCTTTCTAGTGAGATAGAGGAGGAGATAAGAACGTGTTGGTCAGCCCATTAACAAAGATGAACGTGTTTGAACTGGCATGGAATTCGGCCGAGGAAGGCGGCAGCGCTGCCGCCGGCGACGGGGGTGCGCCCACTCGTGCGTGGGGAGGGGATGAAGGGGATTGCATGTGATACATTTTCTAAGGACCGCGGGTTGAATATACAAACTACATGGATTTCCAGATCCACTTACAAAGGGACTACGGGTTGATTACTAAAAACCACAGGGACCTTTATGTAAAAAGGACGCGACGGTGAACCCGACAGACTCAATCCGTGCTTTATTATTAGGTAAAGACTTCTCCGATTCATAAATTGCTCATTTAAACTCCTTTTTGAGTGATTCTTTTTCTGTTAATTTTTATTTTTCATGTACTTTATAGTAGTATTTATTTTGTATATTTTCTGAGTACTTTTATGTGCTGTTTTGGATTTTATGTGGTCCTTTACCTTTTTGCTTTATAGAAAAAGGAGAAGGAAACCTTTTTGAAGATTTTCCAGAGTCACCTTCTACTTCTTTTGATCAAGGCAAGCATGTTTTGAACATTGGATATGGTGTTTGCATATGTGTTTGCTTTCCTAGGGTAGTAAGCATGACTAGGGTACGTATTTTCTGTTCTAAGCATGACTAGGGTATCTTCCATGACATGGCATCATTGCATATGAATATGAGTAGCCTGTGACCATATAAATTTTATGGTAAACTATGTTGATATGCGTCTTCTCCTATTATGTACCATATTATACTTGTGTGGGCTAACTTGCAAGTATGTCTTTTGTTCATAAATTATTACAAGTACATTCAACGTACTCACCCAGCTTGTTGATTTGGCCAGGTGCGGGTGTGGATGAACCTTCGGATGCTGGCTAGCGAGTCCGATGTGTAGGAGTATTCACAGTTAGTGGCTCCTGTGGCTTTGGAGTCTGCCTTGTTTCCCCTATATTGAGGCTTCCGATATGCATTAGATTAGTTAAGCTTATGCCTTAAAAGCTTGACTTGTATGCTATGGCTTGGTGTGTAAACCCAACTATACCACTGTCCCATGTTCACCAGCTATGTGTGTTGATGTTGCTTTGTAATAATGTTGGGCCTTCCGCCTCAACCTTGTGTGTTATTACCCTAAGTATTGTATTGTATTTCTGCATCAAGACTGTGCTTACTAGCTTATTTATATCCTTGGCTAGTAAGGTTTGGGTGGCTTCTGGTTTTTCTAATCCGGGCTTCATAACACCGGTTGATATCAGCATCTCTGTAGGTTCCCCATAACTCCAATCAACATCAGGTGCAGAAATCTGCCTTGTCAGCAGATCCACTCTATATACTCCAGGTGTTTCACCTAACGCCCTAGCAAGCTCTACAACATATTTGACCTGCAGGTTATGGAACCAGTTAGCTGAACTCAAGCATCAATGGCATATAGACCAACCTGTAAGTACTATGTAGGCAACTAGCAACAAGATAAACAACAAGCTAACCCACCAGGAATGCAAGAATTGTGTAGAGATATGAAGCTAACATCAAGCACGCAAACATGAAAATGAGGGAGACGCAAGTACCTAGCTACCTGTATCTGAATCATGCCCAAGCTCCATATTCTCGCCACGTATAAGACCATGAATGCTGCACAACGATAGAAGATGCCAAAATAAAATCATCCATGTAAACAATGTTCATGTAGTTCTAGAAAAATCAATAGCGACTCTTCCATGGGCTACTAACATTATGAAAACCTAAAATCAAGTCCAAGGGGCCCCATGACGAGGACGCGTGCATGTGCCATACAAACGGATGTGACGTCACTCCTCTTTGAGCTCCCTGTGCATGCTTAGGTGCAAAGGCAAGGACTATGAATGAGACTTGGCTACTATATCAATCCAGCGTGTAGTGGATATACTTTGTGCACATTGACAAAACCAGATCCATAGGTAGACACAACAAAATTGCAAGGCCCACGTGCATCTAAACCATTAAAATTTCATGGAAACCAATGACCTCTGCACAGTGGGTGTATTCATATCCACTAGATACCATCTACTCTTTCACGAATCGCTCTTTTGTGGATTGGAGCTCCACAGTATTTGGAGCAATCAGGTAACTATGTTTAAACAGTCATAAACTCATAATGCATTGACCTGTCACTCTGATCATTCCTACTTCACCAAAAGGTGTCTATTTGAAACCGCTATAACTGAACTTTCTAAAAGCAAACACATAGGATGTGATCAATATGATCCCTAGAACAAAATTAGAGCCATACCTTATTAGCACTATGTACAGTTTTTTATCTTTGTGCTGATTTGCCCAAACATCAATAGCATCAGTTGACCCTATCCTTGGCATGTGTCCCCTTGTACTCTCAGCGTGAATAGATGATTCATTAATATGTTCTCCTTTTTCTCCGTCAG
Source organism: Triticum aestivum (assembly GCF_018294505.1). Lineage (NCBI taxonomy): Eukaryota > Viridiplantae > Streptophyta > Magnoliopsida > Poales > Poaceae > Triticum > Triticum aestivum. Next base: position 10,509,861 of record NC_057800.1, read on the forward strand.
ATAGGTCCTCGGACAAATCAGCAGCAGCATCTCGACGGGCCTTCTCACACTCAAGATGTTTCTTCGATGAGCGGGAGGCTTCCTCTCCTTCAATCTGTATTAAATAATTCAAGATGGCAAATAATTAAACAACATGATGTAAAACTGGAATGTTGATACGTGACCTTTGGTGATTACATTAAAAGTCTGAGAACATAATTACTAGCTAAAGCAGTTAATTATTTCATTGAACACATAGCCGAGTGAAAGAACAAGATTATTCTCAAGACTGAAGGAGCATCAAAACCACAAAGGTCAAGCAACATATATGTGTATGGCAAGGCGCCCCCAGCGTCGAGGATGGCCTCCAGGTAGCTGTTGATCCCGTCGTTCCCCACCATCGCGGCGGACGCGCCCGCGCCCGCGCGCGCGCTCTCTCCGGCGCTCCCGGGCAGCGAGGCGAGATGCAATGGGGATTGGGAGGTGGGTGGGGCGGAGCGGAGCAGAGAGGGTTGTGGAAGGATTTGGATCGGTGGCGGTGCTAGCGAGTGGTGATGATGAGCATCAATGGGCTTGAGTTGAGCCTTCCCAAAGCAAAGCTGGCAAAGGGAGGGTGGGTGGGGGCGGGGTGGGGGTGGTGGACTCCGTTTCCGTAGGTTTCTTCTCCCGTTGCGTTAGCGTGCGGCACGTTGCGTCCTGGGGTGGACAGCTGTGTCCAAATCAAAGCATCTTCAACAGTAAGTCTCCTGGAATATTATAAACCCATTGTTATTGATTCCCAAAAAAACATTGTTATTGTTAAAGGGGGGAATTATTCCCCTCAACCGACGGATTTTTCAGCGCCAATCCACCGTCTCCCCAGGGCGCCACGTGCCCCCATATCACGACTCTCGTTTTTCATTTTACTAGCAAATAGCAAACATGGCCGTGCGTTGCGGCGGGAGAAAAACAATAGGCTGGAATCGGCTGGATGGGGGCGGAATCGACGTGTGGCGACCAGACCCGAAGGCGGCTGCGACGGCGGACCTCGAGCGTTGCAAACGACCAGCCAGAGCTTGGGGAACGGCGTTGTCGCGTGGCTAGAAGACGGATCCGATGACGGACGGGCGGCGGGATGCTGATTGGGACGCCGCCGAAATTGGGCGTGATGGTGGCGGAGCTTGAGGGCAAGCGGCGACACGAGATCGAGGTATGTCGGTGGGTAGCTTTGAGGGCAGACGGTGGGGTTGGAGGGGAGCGCATATCCCGCGATGGACGACTGAAATAGGGTGGCGGCGTCGTCAACTAGTCGCCGGAGTCTCCGAGCGGCGGGGTTGGGCAACGACGAGGCTTGGGTGGCTCGGTGGCCAGAATCGACTGGCGCAAATGCGGGATGGGCCCACGCGACGATGGTGAAACTTTACCGAGCAGGGTTAGGGTTGGCGCTTCGTTTCTTTTTGGTGTTTTTGGTAGCATGCAAGAGATAACCCAAATATGGGTCTTAGGTAGCAAAATTCAGGAAGCTGCCAAAAGCTTTTCGGTCTCATTCAAATTTATGTGTGCTTTTCCAGCCTTTTTGGGCTAAAAGTGTGAACAATATTTTTAAGTCTTGGTATTTTTTCATCTTTGCTTGATGGAGATGCTAGATCATCTTCAATAGCTGCCCTAATACTAGTTGAGAAACGGCTAGCCACAATTTTAGTTGGCGGTGCGTCATTTACAATCAACTTCGACATTGTTCTTTTTATAAATAATTATGTCGTTGGCATATTTCGTACGCCAGCTTTATGTCATTATTGCTGGCGTTGGAAATTGTGGGCACGCCATTTGTGTATCTATGTTTTTCTTTTCTTTTGGGCCGAACTTAGCTATGGCGTGGCCCTAACTTTACCCTCCTCCGACTCAGTCAAAAAACCTATACATCTCACCCTCTTTTATCCTTTTCACCGGTCTCTCGATCCGCCGCCGCTGCCACCTCCAGACCTCGCCTCTCCTCGCCGTCCGATAATATGCTTAGTGTAGAATCCAATGATATGCTTGTAGAATCTGATGATATATGTGAATAGAAGTGTAGGCTTGCTGCTTGATTGTGGATGACATGCTCATTTATCATAGTGTAGGGAAATCTGTATGATATGCTTACGAGAGTATGTGAGAGATTGTGGATGACATGCATTGTTGCGGTTGCGCACTCAAGGACCCTTGAAATTGAGAACATGCTCCTTTGCACGCTCCGCGTCTTCAAGGGCCGCCTGCATTATCGTCATCTTATTCGTGCAGTCGGACGAGTCATCGAACGACTCAACGTAGTGCTCGTATATGTACTCCAAATTAGAATCCATTGCTTGAAAGAAGAAGGGAAAACTCTTTTAGCTCTGACAATTCATCAAATAGTTGTCGAAGAAATTGTATGTGTAGGACACAATTCATACAAAGCTACTGTATGAATTGTGTCCTACAGTAGCACAATTGTTAGTGTTTTGGCTCATACTGTATACGAGCAACTGTGGAAGAAATATAATGGTTAATAGTAAAGCCAACTATTAGTTATAAGAAGCTATCATATCATCTACAACTAATCTATAGCCGGAATGTACAATAATCTATTTTAAATGTGTCTTACTGTATGAATTGTTGGTTCAACTTACAACCTCACAAATTGTCTTTGGGGCTCGTGCTGTAGCCGGCTACTATTCAAGAGTCCACTTCTCTTCTATCTTTTTTTCTTTCTCCTCCAACTAAGTAAAAATATAATATTTTAATTCTTACAAGCTGCTTATCTCATCTTATTATGCTTATCTCATCTTATTATGCTTACAAGCTGTACACACATCTCCGTCTCAGGAGGCGCGCCACGCCCGTGCCTCTAGTTTAATTCAAAGCCTACTGCTCGTCACCATAGAACATGCAAACAGAGGTTGACGTAAGGTGGTACTATTATGTTTATTTGCTATTGTATATACAGAAGCAGCGAGCGAACCCTGGTTGGTGCGAACCCGAACATTATCGATGTTATAAGAGTAATTTTAGCAGACCCCGCATCTCGCCGGCTCGCAAAACGCGTTTGCAGTTCGCGCAAAACGGCTTTTGCGGGCCGGCGCGGGCTGGCACAGATGCAGACCCCGTATAATGGACCCGTAAAAAGTATATTCACGGAATATGCTTCTTTACGGGTCGGCTTCTGCGGGTTCTGATCTGGCACAACTTCTCCCGGCCCGCATAACTTAGATTTGCAACTTAAATTGATCTAGCATAATGCTTTTCTTTGCTTTTGCAACAACATTAGATACAAAATATATCACCAAATCTTGGCTAGAATAGCAAAATCAAAGAAAACAAGAATCACAAATATGCATTTCAGAAGATTTCCAACTTCCATAACTGCTCCCACTAGTTGAAGCAATATCTTCTCCATGCACTCATTGTTGATCTGCGGATTCTTGATCTTGCTTTCTTCATTCTTCATCTTTGGTTCCAAAGAAGTAGACGTTGCTTCCCCTCTAGTTGCACATGCAGCCGCATCATTGCCTTCGATTTTACTAAGGAGTGCACTAACATCTATTAAGTTTATTTCTATCAACAAATCAATGTATCGGCCTTCCCAAAACCAAAATGAGCATCCATCGTTCTACACAAAACATTGAGCAAGCTCGAAGTGAGCTGCCGCAATTGAACTAAAGAATGAGCTATGGAACGAGCTACCGCAAGTGCACGTACCCTGTCGTTTTCGCATTTGTAGAGCACCCATCCGGGGTGCTTCGGCGTGCCCGAAGTGAGCCGTAGCACTTGGCGCGGGCAGTCGTCGCAGTCTATGAGCGGCATCGGCAGGCCACAAAGACGCTGCGCGAGCGCCGAGCCTGGTGGACGGCCAGACGAGTCCATGCCCGCAAACCGTCGGCGGCGGCGGGCAGACGAACCCGTGCCTGCATGCAGCGATGCGCCCTTGCCTGGGCTGCGGGAGAGGCTCCCCGACCACTCCATCACCCGGGGCAGCAACCGGCGGCCGGAAAAAGACAAATCCGGCGGCCCACGATGAAGTGCCGCAGATCTGCAAATCCGGCGGCCCGCCGACGCAGGGGGGAAGGGAGGGGAGGCCTCGTGCGCGTGGCGGCCTTCCGGCGTGCTCCTGCCGGCTGCTGTCGCCGGAATCTTGGACGGCGGCCGGCGGCGGCACCCGGGGGGAGAGGAGAGGTGGTTGGTGGGAGAAAGCGCGGGATGAAATGTCCCCCCACCAACCGCTTCCGCTTATATGCAGGGCACCGCAGCCGCGAGGGGGAAACCCGCGTTTTCTCTGGTTGCGGTCGGGATTTTGCCGCGCCCCCTAAATTTTTTTGCAGACCGGGGCGGGATGCGGGATCTGATCGGGCTGGTTTTTCCGTCCCGACCCGCATTTTGACGGTTATTTTGCGAATCGGGGCGGGATGCGGGGTTTGCTAGAGTTGCTCTAAGTGAGTGGTGCTCGCATCCCTACAAAGGGCCCGCATGCTCCACCTCAAGCGTTAGCAGCTCTTCGAGAAGCCGGAGGTCGAGGACGACGAGGCTTCGGAGCATCGCAATGACGATGCCAAAGAGGCGCACGTCAATGGCTCCAGGTTTGAGGGGTACAGTTGGATGCCGGCCACCCGAACAACGGATGTAGCGTACATTTGATGGCGTCTGTTTGAGATGCTCTAAGTACCGAGGCTTGTCCAAATGAATGACTAAACCACATTTAAGCACTTGAGCAATAGCACAAAATATATTTAAGTCATATTGACGAGCAGACGGAGTAGAACACGACTCTTAATACAATCCAGAGAGTAATGTTGTTCCAACTTGCATATACAGTCTCACATGTATGCAAATTACCTGCTAGCTGAGCAGAGGGAGCACTCCAACTGAAGCCACAATGACGACTTGACGAGGACATTGCGTTCCTCTTAACTTGAATACAGAATCGGGCCATATCCACTTCGAAGTAAACATATCTTGCCTTGGGCACATGCCATCTGTCGGTCTAATTTTTCCAATGTAAGTTGGTTTTGAATAATCAGTGTGAACGGCACGAGAAACAGAAAGAAAGAATACCTGTCGTCGTAGTTCGTCCCATCATCCGAGGAATCCAATCTCTGGACACCTTGGTCTCTGTCACTGAAAAATGTTTTTTTCTTCACTCAAATTAAGTGTGTCGAGAAAATACATGTTACCCGATAATAGCATTGATAGAGGTAACAGAAAGAAAACATACCTTCCTGATGGAGGGAGCTCCAACTTCTGTAAAACTTTCAAAATATACCTCCTTGGCAGGAAAGGAGTACGGGCAGTTCTTCCATCATAGAAGTTCATGCCGACAAAACTTCCATCCGCAAAATTAACAAGGGGGCCTCCTATCCCAGCCTAGTCCAAAATCACAAGCCAAGGTTACATGTAAACACCTCATAACCACAAGCACACACACACATATATATATATAGGTCAATGGAGTAACAATATATATAGGTCAATAGAGTACCGCAAGCAGGCAAGAGAAATCACGAGTGTACCTTCTTGATTTCACAAGTGGACAGCCTGAGGTCTTTGCAGCCGCGTGTCATAGGATCTCCACTCACTACCCCCATTGAGCCGCATAATAATCCCTCTTCAGGCTCACGACGTATAGCTACAACATTTTTAGGTTCAGGCTCTTCACGGAACATTTTTCTCAACTGCCTGTCCCTGCTTTGGTCTTGTGAGGTGTCGGCAAGAAGAATATCTTCTGGGCAAATAGAACGCAGATACCCAACACTAACAATAGCAATATTATAACATGAGTCGTACGCTACCAATGCCCCGCTGACACGCTGATTCGGTGGGAGAAAGACCTCAATCTGCAATGATGACGTCAGCTGAGCCAACCATTATATTTAACTTATACTCCTTTGTAAAGGAATATAAGAGTGAATCTAAACACTCTTATATTTCTTTACGGAGAGAGTAAACACCAAGAAAAATGTGAAGCACAAACCCTCAATTTCTCATCAATTGTGTTAGCATCATGAGTTCTAAACAAACTGGCTGAAGTCAGAATGACCGTGCGCGACGGCACAACACTACCATAGTGTCGGCCAACCCTACACTTTATAAGCAAGCCTGTGCATGCGAAAAATCTCCTGTCACCTACACATTATAGCCTTGATCATCATCTGGTCAAGATCAAATACTAGCACGAAAAAGTAATGAGCATGGAACTGTAAATTGACCTTTGAATGAACTAAGTGAGACAACACTTCGGGATATAGATTTAATTATGTTTGAATCAAGTCTTGCCCAGGGATTTGGCCCCTCGCCGCAAAATGAGAGATTAAAAAGATACCCTCTCCAAGCAAACAAGTAACCAAAAAAAATCTTCAAATGTATGAAGTAGTTCCCCATTCACTGGTAAAGAAACAAGTATAGAGGTTAGTACTACAACAACTGCTAAAAACAATTGCACAAGGGAGAAGTCATCTATGTACCACAAGCACCGACATACATTCAAGCATAAGTGGTGGCGGCTTGGGATAGCCCATGGCGTCTAGCCACCTTAGCTTGCTCATAAATCCTAAGGCAATAAGATCATGTACATTAGTACATCGATTTTATGTATGATAACATTCACATGATATTCTGAGCACATTGATAAAACGGTAACGTCTAGAACGTTAACGACAACTTGCATGATAATTCACACCTGAAGGGACTATCACCTTGGCACCTGCAGGAGGGGAATAATCCTGGCAGCTAATTTCAGTTGTTCCGCTTGAGCCCCCTAAAATGTAAAAGAGGGTGGAGGAATCAGCAAACCATGGCAAGATATATTGCATCATAAGAAGCAAGAGTATGAAGCAAAACCATGAAACCTGTGCAACAGCGTAATCAGACTAGCATTGACCATAATAGGTTAATTAAAATGAGAAAATAAAGGATAAGTGCAAACAATGATCAACAATCATGACTAGAAAAGGACGAGGAATTATATTGTAAAGCATGATTTATAGGTATGAAGTGGTCATGCCACACTCACCTACACCATACGTGCTAGTGTCTTCCGTCTCTTCCTGCCCAGAATCATCGCCTCCTTCCACATCTTCCTGCCCTGAATCATCGCTTCCTTCCACATCTTCCTTCTCAGAATCATCGTCTCCTTCCAAATCTCTAGGACTGCAATAGAAGACAGTAGAGTTGTTATGCTAAAACAAATAGGTGTGTGCGTTAGCACTGTGTAGTTCAAAAGCTAAATAGTCAAAGGCTCATGGCAATGTAGGAGCCAAATTGTACAAAAGTATTACAGAAGTCAGGCTTATAAATATTTAAAAAAAGACACAAGAGGATTGAGAAGACCTAAAATTCATGTACAAAGAAAGATACTTTGTCCAAATTTTATTCCAAGCAAACAATTTAATAATTCAATGTCCGGAGAATATACTATCTCCAGTGCTTCACCATTGAAGACAAAGCACTGAATTAGGCAAGACATCAAAAACTAAATTGTTGTCAATCAACAGATTACTAGCAACAACTCCTAAAGGTACTCTTGCCCCGTTATAGAAAGAAAAGGAGAAGGAACGGGCAAATTAAAATCGACTCACTTTGCGTTGCGGTTTCAAAAGCACACATGCCCCGTTTGTTTCTTCCTTTCTCTCTCCCAAAGATATAAGGGTTAATGCAAGTTATTTTCTCCATTTGCAGGCCTGAAGCAGAAAGTAAGTAAATAAATATAGATGCCTTAGGGAAACCAAGGTGGCAGCCGCCATGACATTCTTGGAGCTCAAAGCTCTGATAGGTAATAAAAGTTCACGTAAAAACTCAAAAGTTGCTAGGTTTAGAGAGAATAGGCCATGCATGACAGATTCGTGAGCTTAACTCGAACCATCAAACTAAACTACGTACCCACAAGGCCACAACTCGAATCAAATCGGTCAAAGCGCAGCTACTCCTGACTCAAACCAATCCAAAAGTCAGTTGGATCTGCCAATGGATGGATTTAAGAAAACGAGATTGTTACCGAGGGGTGTTGAGTACGCTGCGGAATCGGGGTTTTGATCGACAATTTTGGGTTTTATATTAGGGATCGGGGGAGAGAGTCCTTCACGGGTAGGCCTTAAACTATCCAGACCGGGCCCTAATTTCCGACTGCAACTATATATAGAGATCAGATCATGTACGACACACAGATAAATAAAGGAAGGAAAAAAGCCAGGGATCAGCCCCCCCAAAGAAATCCAACCTAGCTTGCGTGGCAGTGTCTTTGATCGCCGTTCCACGTACGTCCCGCCGCCATGAGCGAGCCCGAGCGCGCCCATGTGATCCGCGGCCGCCGCTGCAGCTCCGTGCTGGATGATGACGATCTCCTCTGGGAGATCCTTCTCCGCCTTTCGCCGCAGCCGTCCTCCCTCCCGCGTGCCTCCGCAGTCTGCAAGCAGTGGCGGCGCCTCACAACGGATCCAGTGTTCCTCCGCCGGTTCTGCGAGCATCACCGGGAGCCGCCCCTCCTTGGCGTCTTCGGGTGCGACAAAGAAAACATCGTGTTCGCTCCTTCACTGGGCCCTCCTGACCGTATCCCTTCCGTGCACTTTGACCTTGGACTGCGTAGCGGCTGCGTCAACCTTTTGAACCGTGTGCTCGGGTGCCGCCACGGCCGCGTCCTCGTTGGGGACTATGTACGGAAACAAGTCATTGTGTGCGACCCCATCACAGGCGAGCAGTGCCGTGTGGCCGTCCCTTTGGAGTTCCGGAGGGTCCGCTTCTGCGGGGCGGTGCTCTGCACCGCCGGCGATCAAGGCCACGTGCACGGCGCATGCCATTCAAGCCCCTTCAAGGTTATATTGGTTTCCATGTGCTGTTTCCATGATGAACGAACCCTGGCATGTGTTTACTCCTCGGAGACTGGTGCATGGGGCAATCTCATCTCGACGACATTTCCACGTTTCACTTGGGATGCTGGTTCGTCTGGGCTGCTTGTTCGTAATGCACTTTACTGGTTGTGCACAAATGAAGATCGCATACTTGAGTTTGACTTGGAAAAGCAGAGTCTTGCTATCATCACCGTTCCACCGATTACAATGGAATCCTGGTCTTGTCACATCATCCAGGCTGAGGATGACACTATTGGCTTTGCTAAATTGTCCGGCTCACACTTCCAAATGTGGCAGAGGAACTCTAATGTTCATGATGTTCCCACATGGGTGTTGTGGAAGAACATTGAAATATGTAACATTCTTGAGCCACCTCCTCATATTGATAGAAGCTCAACAAGTATATTGGGATACTCTGAGGATACTGATGAAATTTTTATATGGATGGAACCCAATAAATACTTGGTTCAACTTAAGTCGATGCAATCCAAGAGACCTAAAACAAATTATACCTCGAATTACCATGCTTTCACGAGTTTCTATACACCAGGTATTTTCTCATCCATAGTATTTATATTGTGAGAGGAGCCTATTCCATTTATGTTCCGTACATAATTGTTCGATCATCTATATTGTGGTTCTTGCTAGTCATTGACAACCTAAACCTAATCAACAATTGCCCCTCTGCTACAAAGACAACTTAAGTTATGGTCCTAGTTTCTTTATGTTATTATTAGTTGTCCTCACTCTTGCGAGATCCAAATCAAATGTCAAATGAATGAAAATTGTGAAATCAAATTACACTTTGCATGCAACGACTAGCTCATGTGTTTGAAGCAGCTAATGGCTAGCTAGCAATTTTTACGTCGCTGTGTGCATCACTAGCCAAATATGCCCTCTGTGTTATTGATACTTCAAAATACCTTGATACATAGAAACCACTGTATGTTCTATCCACAAGCAAAAATAATGCATTTTTAGTACTATGGTTTTTATAATACTTTGCTGCCAATCCCAACCTTAATCTTTTATCAGCATGTGATCTACTATTAATTTTGAATCTTATGACCCCACATTTACTCCGAATCATGTAAGGCGTACGAGCGGGGAGGAGGACTACTCCAAAATGATTCTCGAGAGGAACAAGTCGACACCACTGACAACAACTCTATCATCACTCTGCACCCGACCACCCGTACACCATGGACAAGATGCAACTCTTTCTTGGCGCTAACCGGTTGATGGTCAATGACCACAACTCCATCATTGCTCTACACCTGGACACCATGGACATGTTGCAGCTTCCCGTGGAAACACTATCCCGCTGAAGGGGTGTGCTACCTAAGGCTGGTCATAGTGGGGAGTAACTTAGACTAGTATCATGCATATGACACTAGTCTAAGTTACTACCTTCATATTGCAAAGTAACATAACAGTAGTATCATAGATGGCTTCATTTATTAGCTCAAAGACTCATCTTGTCTTGGAAAGCGCTATGTTACAGTAACATATTATGTTACCACCTCTCATTAATTACTTGCCACATAAGCAGAATTTTCTCGTAGTGTGCTATGTTACTAGCTAAGTTACTCTCACTATGACTAGCCTAATCTATTCTTCCTAGATGCAAGGCTCATGACATTATGACATGATGGACAAATAGATCAGTAATCTGATCCTTAATGATCCATATATTTTTTTCCTCTTGCAACGCACAGACACATTTCCTAGTAACTAGAATAATACTCCCTATGTTCCTAAATATAAGACATTTTAGAGATTCCACTATGGACATAAGGATGTATACCCATTTTGTTTCGTATGTAGTCCATATTGAAATATCTAAAAGGTCTTATCCCATGCACAATTGCATGTGGTGGTGGCTTTTTTCCCATTCATGCTTCATGTTGAGGTTGGTCTTATCCCATTCATAATTGTATGATGATGTGACATACTTGCATGTTAAGATAAATAAGTTAGTGGAGATCACTGTATTAGATATCTATATGTAGGATTCAAAGAATCCAGAGCAGGTATTTCCATCTCCTGCTGAGTACTCCATCTAGAGCACCAATTTTTTTAAAATACCAGTACAAATGCCCGTGCGTTGCAATGGGCGATGAATATCGCAAAATCTGCTCCGTGTGCCATCACGCACCATTTCTTATATCCAGTGCTGATAAACATTGTTAATAAGGTTGCACTGATTATCACTTTTCGGAGCATGAAGTGTGGATGTGAAGAAGCCATCCTAGCATTATTCATCTGGCGGCTGCACCACGTAAAGCAATTTTTTTTAGAAAAGGAGGAGGATTTTTAGAAAAGGAGGAGGACCCCCGGCCTCTGCATCTGGACGATCACTAGTAGAAAAAGAGTCAAATGTGAAGCACATTTGTCCTGGTTTGTAACAGAACTGGCACTAATGTGCCCGGTTCAAACGGCTAGGCGGGCGGAGATCTATAGTACCGGTTCGTGGCGAACCTATAGTACCGGTTCATCCCATGAATGGGTACTAAAGAGGTCGTGGCCCCACCGTCCCCTTTTAGTGCCGGTTCGTGCTATGAACCGGTACTGAAGAGGTTGTGGCAGGCTGTTTTTAGTCCCACCTCGCTCCCCTAACAAGGTTTTTACCACCTTAAATATGTTACTTCTCAAACTATCACAAACACTTGGTATTCATTGAACTCTATGTGTAGAATTTTTGGCCGCAATATGAGTCTTCACCGGTTTACAAACCGTTGAGGACTCATATTGACAATTCAGATTGTACACAAAAAGATCGTTGATGATCAAAGTATTTTTGATGTATTTCTCTGTAAAGAAATATAAGATCATGGTCTAAATGCTCTTATAGTTTCTTTGCAGAGGGGTATATTTTTACATGTTTACACATAGCATTTAGATCAATGTATTTTTGATGTATATTTTTACATGTTTACACAATCTGTTTCGAAGTATTAGGGTTTCGAACGAAAACACATCTGTTACAAACAAAGGCATGGTATCATCGTTTCACCCACATAGCATGTGCAAAAAAGCAGAGAGGGTTACGGCAAAAACTGGATGCACTTCGTGTACAAAGTGGACAATCTCTTTCGGAGTATCAGGGTTTCGGACGAGAACTCATCTGTTACACAGGCATCTCATTTTTCAAAACTTATTTGAACTCCAGACTTTTTTTTTGCGTTCCGTATGCACCATTCAAAGCGACGTCATCAATTTTCAACACTTTCTGACATCATTTGATATTTTTCAGTCATTTACCGATTTGTTTAGAGAGCTAAATGACTATGAAATTGAAAATCACTACAAAATAAACTCTGAAAATGTTGAAACTTGGCATGGTAACATCATTTCACCCATATAGCATGTGCAAAAAAGTAGAGAGGGTTACGGCAAAAACTGGATGCACTTCGTGTACAAACTGGACAATCTCTTTCGGCGTATCAGGGTTTTGGATGAGAACTCATCTGTTACACACGGGCACTTCATTTTTCTGAACTTATTTGAACTCCAGACTTTTTTTTGCGTTCCGCATGCACCATTCAAAGCGACGTCATCAATTTTCAACACTTTCTGACATCATTTGCTATTTTTCAGTCATTTACCGATTTGTTTAGAGAGCTAAATGACTTTGGAATTGAAAATCACTACAAAATGAACACTGAAAATGTTGAAACTTAGCATGGTATCATCATTTCACCCACATAGCATGTGCAAAAAAGTAGAGAGGATTATGGCAAAAACTAGATGCATTTCGTGTACAAACTGAACAATCTCTTTCGAAGTATCAGGGTTTTGGACGAGAACTCATCTGTTACACGGGCATAATGTCCAAGGTTCAAGGTTCCTAGCCATGTCCAAGGTTCCTATATAGGACTCATGAAACACGGGCATAATGACCGAGCGTAAGATCTCCCAGAATTTCTAGAAAAAGACTACCGGGAGACCATCCGGTCCCGGGGCCGAGCAAGCATTCATAGAGGCGATCGCTCGACCCACCTCCTCAGCGGAGAATGGGAGAGTAAGATCCGCATTCTCCGCATCGGAGACCTGGTCAGCAAGCGGCTAGAAGTCAGTGCAGAGAGAGACGCCTCCGCGTGGCTCAGCCGAGAACATCTCCTTATAGAAGGAGTAAATATGGGTGGAGATGTCCTCTGGGCTTTCCGGAAGAACATCCCTGTCCTAGAGGAAAGGGATGGCACACTTCCGCCTGCGACCATTAGCAATCGCCTGGAAGTAGGCAGTGTTCGCATCCCCCTTAAGGAGCCAGTTCTGGCCCCCTCGACGCTGCCAGAAGAGCTCCTCGCTCTTGTAAATGTCCATGAGCAAGGACTCGAGGGCGTATCTCCTAAGCGAGTCGCCAGGACACAAGCCCTGCCGATCAGCAAGGTCATCCAAAACCTTAATCTGATCGAGGAAGGCCCCTTTACGGGCCCGGAGATTAGCACCAAGGTTCGACCCCAGCCTTTCATGGCCTGACGAGACAGTTTTGCACAGTGATGCCAGACATCCACAACACAAAACACACGGGGCGGGGACGCGACCGCCTCTAGCCAGCGGTCGCGAACCATCTCAAAGAAACCCGGTTGCTCCAGCCAGAACGTCTCGAAGCGGAAGCGACAATTCCTAGGGGGGCCTCATCCCCCGACGAGAACAGTAGAGGGGTATGATCGGAGCCAATCCGAGTGACCGCCTTGAGAGAACACAGTGGGAACATCACCTCCCACTAAGACGACACAAAAAGCCGATCCAAGACACTCCGGATGGGGTCCACCTGCTTATTCGTCCACGTGAACATAGCCCATATGTCACAACCCTAGAATTGCTTGTATTTAGTTGCATATGTGAGCATCCATGCATCATGTTTAAATTTATGAAATTTGAATTGGGGATGTTCAAACCCTAGCACCAAATGAATTCAACTAGGTTCAAATAAAAATATTTTCAATGAACCCAAAATGCCCTACAGAAAAGTTCATCGTTTTTGAATCGGCTAAAAACCTCTTCCAAAAATGGTGCGCATATTTCTAGGACATCTGGATTTTTGAATTAATCCTTATTGTATTTGAATTGGGACATTTAAATTCTATAAATAGTTTAAATGTTCTAATAATGGTGAAACTAGTTGAGGGCTGTTGGGAATAATTTCAAAAGTGCCCACAAATATTTTCAGCATTTTACAAAATGGTTTGGTATTTTATTACTAAATCAAAATAGAGAAAAGAATAGAAAAACAGGAACAAAATTAGAAAGAGAGAGAGAGAGAGAGAGAGAGAGAGAGAGAGAGAGAGAATACCTGGCCAAAACCTACCTGGCGGCCCAATTGACTAGCCCAGCCCACTACCGCAACAACCCTATCGTCTTCCTCCCTGGACAGAAGGACGAGCGCGTGCTCCCTGCGCGCTGGCCACGCGCCCCGCCACCTCCTGCTTGTCGTTGAGCTCTTGGACGCGTGGATGAACGCCCCGCTGCTGTCCCGTTCCAGGCGACGCCTCACTTGCCCCCCATGACTCTCTCCCTCGCCCTCTCCCCGCCATGGCTGAAGCCGTTGTTCGTCGCCGCCGTCGCCCGCGTAGCCACCGCCTTCCCCTCGTCTCCCCGACGTGTCTACGGGCGTCTCTGTCGTCCTCTTCGTCGAGCTAGCCGAGCCCCGAGTGCTCGCACGCCCCGACGCGACCTCCCCAACCTCACCTTCACCGTTCGATCGCCGAGATTGCCTCCGACCTCCTGCCGTCACCAGCCCCTCCCCGAGCTCGCCGAGGCCACCGTAGCAACCGCCGTGAGCTCCTCTCTCTTCCCCCTAACCCCGCTGCTCCTCTCGCCCTCTAGCTGCGATTCCAACCGTGGCCAAATCCCGCCGCCGCTCGGGCTCGTTGCCGGAGTTGCTCCGGCGACCATTTGGTCGTGCCAGCGTGTCCAAAGGGCTTGTGGGCATGCGTAGGTATAGTAGGCGTCGAGAACTAGTCGTTTTGCACATCGTAGCGACGAATCCGTCGTCACCCAAACTCCGGCCACCGCCTGTCGTTGTTGCAGTCGCCGTTTCCGGCCCCCTTTCGCCCAGCCACCTGCTCTGTTGGATGCGGCGCACTTCCAGCTACGTGTAGGGCCAAATTGAGAGTCAAACTATCGCCGGACGGCGAAACCCGAGCCTCTCCGCCGCGCCTGTCATCGCCGGCGTCAAGCCGACGGCGTGTTAACCCTCTTGAGTAGGGGTTTGACTCCCTGGGTCAATCACAGGTGGGCCCATGGTCCTGCTAATTAGGTTTAATTCCTAATTGAAGATTAGTTAAGCCACTGACTCACTGACATGCGGGCCCCGGCCTCACCTAGCCGAGTCACCGACCAATGGGACCCACACGTCAGGTTTGACTGTTACCGTCAGTTGACCTGCTGACGTCACTCAGACGTCATGCTGATGCAGTAAAGGAATTTCTGGATTAAAACAAATTCAGAAAATTCCAGAAATAGTATAAACTTCAAAATTTCATAGAAAATAATCTGTAACTCCAAATGCACTAATTTATATATGAAAAATTATCAGAAAAATCCAAATAATCTGTTTATGCCATGTTCATGCATGTTTGAGCAAGTTAACCCCACTGTTTAGGATAAAACATGATTAGGGTAAATTTGAAAAATAGGCTTGGAGTTGGAATTTGATGTAGTTTGAATTCCACTTCAATTAAGATGACTTGTTGTTGCATTAGCTCAATTCAGTACCTTAATATGTCATATCATTCATTTGCTTGTGCATTTCTTGAATTGAATGTTGTTTCTGTTCCTTTGTCGGTGTTGTTCCCCCCTCAGTAGACGTATGTTCCGACGATGAGTTCGATGACACCGATGAAGAGCTATACTATCTTCAGAAGTGCCAGGCAAGCAAAAACCCCTTGTTCATTCCGATACAATCCCACTCTCTTGCTCCTGCTCTCTTTTACTGCATTAGGACAACAACGTTTCAACTGTTACATGCTGCGGTAGTTGAACTCCTTTCCTTTGCATGACCTGTCATTGCCACAGTAAATAGATAAAACCCACTAGCATGAGTAGGAGTTGTTTGAGCCCTGATGTGCCTACTCATTCATGCCTGTTTGTCATGCCTGCTATTGCTTAGAGTTGTGTCAGGTCTGATTCATCGGGGATGAGTTGGAAAGTTGTGAACATGTCCTACTGTTGAGAGCTAAGTGTGTGAACACGATTTGGTAAAGTAGCGGTGAGAGGACATGTAGGAGTACATGGTGGATTGTCTCATTGCAGCCGTCCTCAGGAACTGAGTTTTGTGTTTGTGATCCATGAACAGTTACTACCACACATTGGGCTCCGGGCGCTCCAAGCTCTCTCGACTTATTAATCAACCTGATCTCTGTCCATGAGTTGCAACTAGTTTCTGGTGTTTGTAGGTAGTGTTAGTAGTCTACCAAGTGGCACCCGGTACATGTGGGCTTGGGACAGACTAGGCACCGTGGCCGGGTATACCAAGCGTCGCCTGTTTGGTGGGCTGGGAACCCTGTACACATCCTTTGGGGCCGTGAGCGACACCCCGGCCGGATCTCCTTGCGGATGGAATCCGAATAGGCGATAAACCTGGACTAGAGACTTGTGTGGTTAGTCAGGTTGTGGCCGACTCCCTCGCCAGGCTTCCGCTTGAAGGTTGCCGAGATACACGACGTGTACATGGTGGTAAGTGGCGAGAGCGTGTGTGAAGAAGTACACCTCTGCAGGGTTAACATCATCTATTCGAATAGTTGTGTCCGTGGTAAAGGACTTCTAGGTTGCCTGTACAGTTCATAGATAACTTGAAGTGGATACTCTAAAATGCGCAAGATAAGCGTGAGTGCTATGGATGGCCTTCTCGTAGGGAGACGGGAGCGGATCCATAGTGGTGTATTGATGTGAATATGTGGACTCGTGTGCACCACCCCAAAATAGTTACTTGCAGTCGTAGTATAGGATAGCCACTGAGTCAAAGCTGGCTTGCTGCAGTCAAACTCCACCACCCCTTTATTGATACCGATGCATATGTAGATAGTGCTGATGTAAGTCTTGCTGGGTACATTTGTACTCACGTTTTCTTAATTTATGTTTTGCAGAGAGACATCAGTCTCGCTATTAGTTCCGCGTGGACTTCGACGTTTAGCTTGTTACCTCAGCTACGATCTTGTGCCC
Source organism: Triticum aestivum (assembly GCF_018294505.1). NCBI lineage: Eukaryota > Viridiplantae > Streptophyta > Magnoliopsida > Poales > Poaceae > Triticum > Triticum aestivum. Next base: position 10,526,840 of record NC_057800.1, read on the forward strand.
TCGGCAGGGTCTTGTAGTTAGCCAGGCTTCTCAGCCTTTTTCATTTGTAGTTGTCTGTACTCAGACAAGATAAGCTTCCGCATGTGCTATTGCTTGTATGACTTGAATGCTGGGTCATGAGACCCATGTTTGTAATATCTGACTCTTTGGAGTCTTATGAATAAATACTTTTGAGTCGTAGAGTTTTGTTGTGATGCCATGTTGTATTTACACATATCGAGCATACTATGTGTATGATTAAAATGCTTGGTATGTGTGGGATCCGACAACCTAGTTGTCTATCCTTGGTAGCCTCTCTTATGGGGAAATGTACTCTAGTTCCACTGAGCCATGGTAGTCTGCTACAGCCCGGTTTACCGGAGTCCTGTTAGCCCAGTTGCTACTGCTCTGGAACACTTAGACTGGCTGGCATGTGTCCTTCTTCGATCCTATGTCTGTCCCTTCGGGGAAATGTCAAGCGGTGTCTTTCGGAGTCCTGTTAGCCTACTACAGGCCGGATTCCCGGAGTCCTGCTAGCCCAGTTGCTACAGCCCGAATTCACTCGCTGATGACCGACACGTTCGTTGCTAGGTCATGTATGCATGTCCCTGTAAGTTAGTGCCACTTTGGGTTCACGACTATTCATGTCGGCCCAGGTTCTCTGTCATATGGATGCTAGCGACGCTATACGTGAGCCAAAAGGCACAAACGGTCCCGGGCCAGGTAAGGTGTGAAGGAAATATGCCCTAGAGGCAATAATAAAGTTATTATTTATTTCCTTATTTCATGATAAATGTTTATTATTCATGCTAGAATTGTATTAACCGGAAACATAATACATGTGTGAATACATAGACAAACAATATGTCACTAGTATGTCTCTACTTGACTAGCTCGTTAATCAAAGATGGTTAAGTTTCCTAGCCATTGACATGGGTTGTCATTTGATTAACGGGGTCACATAATTAGGAGAATGATGTGACTGACTTGACCCATTCCGTTAGCTTAGCACCCGATCGTTTAGTATGTTGCTATTGCTTTCTTCATGACTTATACATGTTCGTATGACTATGAGATTATGCAACTTCCGTTTACCGGAGGAACACTTTGTGTGCTACCAAATGTCACAATGTAACTGGGTGATTATAAAGGTGCTCTACAGGTGTCTCCAAATGTACTTGTTGGGTTGGCGTATTTCGAGATTAGGATTTGTCACTCCGATTGTCGGAGAGGAATCGCTGGGCCCTCTCGGTAATGCACATCACTTAAGCCTTGCAAGCATTGCAACTAATGAGTTAGTTGCAGGATGATGTATTACGGAACGAGTAAAGAGACTTGCCGGTAAAGAGATTGAACTAGGTATTGAGATACCGACGATCGAATCTCGGGCAAGTAACATACCGATAAAGATCTTCGTATGTTGTTATGCGGTCTGACCGATAAAGATCTTCATAGAATATGTGGGAGCCAATATGAGCATCCAGGTTCCGCTATTGTTTATTGACCGGAGACGTGTCTCGGTCATGTCTACATAGTTCTCGAACCCGTAGGGTCCGCACGCTTAACGTTTTGATGACAGTTATATTATGAGTTTATATGTTTTGATGTACTGAAGGTTGTTCGGAGTCTCGGATGTGATCACGGACATGACGAGGAGTCTCAAAATGGTCGAGACATGAAGATTGATATATTGGAAGCCTATGTTTGGATATCGGAAGTGTTCCGGGTGAAATCGGGATTTTACCGGAGTACCGGGAGGTTACCGGAACCCCCCGGGAAGTTCATGGGCCATAGTGGGCCTTAGTGGAAGAGAGGAGAGGCGGCCAGGGCAAGGGCCGCGCGCCCCTCCCCCTAGTCCGAATAGGACAAGGAGAGGGGGGCGCCGCCCCCCCTTTCCTTCTTCTCCTCCACCTCTTCCCCCCCAAGTCCTAATCCAACTAGGAAAAGGGAGGGAGTCCTACTCCCGGTGGGAGTAGGACTCCTCCTGGCACGCCCCCTCTCCTGGCCGGCCGCACACTCCATTGCTCCTTTATATACGGGGGTAGGGGGGCACCCTAGAGACACAACAATTGATCGTTTGATCTTTTAGCCGTGTGCGGTGCCCCCCTCCACCATAGTCCACCTCGATAATACTGTGGCGGTGCTTAGGTGAAGCCCTGCGTCGGTAGAACATCATCATCGTCACCATGCCGTCGTGCTGACGAAACTCTCCCTAAACACTCGGCCGGATCGGAGTTCGAGGGACGTCATCGGGCTGAACGTGTGCTGAACTCGGAGGTGCCGTGCGTTCGGTACTTGATCGGTCGGATCGTGAAGACGTATGACTACATCAACCGCGTTGTGCTAACGCTTCCGCTTTCGGTCTACGAGGGTACGTGGACAACACTCTCCGCTCTCATTGCTATGCATCACCATGATCTTGCGTGTGCGTAGGATTTTTTTTGAAATTACTACGTTCCCCAACAGTCGTATCAGAGCCAGGTTTTATGCGTAGATGTCATATGCACGAGTAGAACACAAGTGAGTTATGGGCGATATAAGTCATACTGCTTACCAGCATGTCATACTTTTGTTCGGCGGTATTGTTGGATGAAGCGGCCCGGGCCGACATTACACGTACGCTTACGCGAGACTGGTTCTACCGACGTTCTTTGCACATAGGTGGCTGGTGGGTACACGGAGACCAAAAGGTCCAACGTGAATCATATAATAGATATGATCAACATAGTGATGTTCACCGTTGAAACTACTCCATCTCGCGTGATGATCGGACATGGTTTAGTTGATATGGATCACGTGATCACTTAGAGGATTAGAGGGATGTCTATCTAAGTGGGAGTTCTTAAGCAATATGATTAATTGAACTTAAATTTATGATGAACTTAGTACCTGATAGTATCTTGCTTGTCTATGTTGATTGTAGATAGACGGCCCGTGTTGTTGTTCCGTTGAATTTTAATGCGTTCCTTGAGAAAGCAAAGTTGAAATATGATGGTAGCAATTACACGGACTGGGTCCGTAACTTGAGGATTATCCTCATTGCTGCACAGAAGAATTACGTCCTGGAAGCACCGCTGGGTGCGAGGCCTGCTGCTGATGCAACTGACGACGTTAAGAACGTCTGGTAGAGCAAAGCTGATGACTACTCGATAGTTCAATGTGCCATGCTTTACGGCTTAGAACCGGGACTTCATTGACGTTTTGAACGTCATGGAGCATATGAGATGTTCCAGGAGTTGAAGTTAATATTTCAAGCAAATGCCCGGATTGAGAGATATGAAGTCTCCAATAAGTTCTACAGCTGCAAGATGGAGGAGAATAGTTATGTCAGTGAGCATATACTCAAAATGTCTGGGTATAATAATCACTTGATTCAACTCGAGTTAATCTTCTGGATGATAGCGTCATTGACAGAATTCTCCAATCACTGCCACCAAGCTACAAGAGCTTCGTGATGAACTATAACATGCAAGGGATGGATAAGACAATTCCCGAGCTCTTCGCAATGCTAAAGGTTGCGGAGGTAGAAATCAAGAAGGAGCATCAACTGTTGATGGTCAATAAGACCACCAGTTTCAAGAAAAAGGGCAAAGGGAAGAAGAAGGGGAACTTCAAGAAGAACAGCAAGCAAGTTGCTGCTCAGGAGAAGAGACTGAGTGCTTCTACTGCAAGCAGACTGGTCACTGGAAGCGGAACTGCCCCAAGTATTTGGCGGATAAGAAGGATGGCAAGGTGAACAAAGGTATATGTGATATACATGTTATTGATGTGTACCTTACTCGCAGTAGCACCTGGGTATTTGATACTGGTTCTATTGCTAATATTTGCAACTCAAAACAGGGGCTACAGATTAAGCAAAGATTGGCTAAGGACGAGGTGACGATGCGCGTGGGAAATGGTTCCAAAGTCGATGTGATCGCGGTCGGCACGCTACCTGTACATCTACCTTCAGGATTAGTATTAGACCTAAATAATTGTTATTTGGTGCCAGCGTTGAGCATGAACATTATATCTGGATCTTGTTTGATGCGAGACGGTTATTCATTTAAATCAGAGAATAATGGTTGTTCTATTTATATGAGTAATATCTTTTATGGTCATGCACGCTTAAAGAGTGGTCTATTTTTGTTGAATCTCGATAGTAGTGATACACATATTCATAATATTGAAGCCAAAAGATGCAGAGTTGATAATGATAGTGCAACTTATTTGTGGCACTGCCGTTTAGGTCATATCGATGTAAAGCGCATGAAGAAACTCCATACTGATGGACTTTTGGAACCACTTGATTATGAATCACTTGGTACTTGCGAACCGTGCCTCTTGGGCAAGATGACTAAAACGTCGTTCTCTGGAACTATGGAGAGAGCAACAGATTTGTTGGACATCATACATACAGATGTATGTGGTCCGATGAATATTGAGGCTCGTGGCGGATATCGTTATTTTCTCACCTTCACAGATGATTTAAGCAGATATGGGTATATCTACTTAATGAAACATAAGTCTGAAACGTTTGAAAAGTTCAAAGAATTTCAGAGTGAAGTTGAAAATCATCGTAACAAGAAAATAAAGTTTCTACGATCTGATCGTGGAGGAGAATATTTGAGTTATGCATTTGGTCTTCATTTGAAACAATGCGGAATAGTTTCGCAACTCACGCCACCCGGATCACCACAGCGTAATGGTGTGTCCGAACGTCATAATCGTACTTTACTAGATATGGTGCGATCTATGATGTCTCTTACTGATTTGCCGCTATCGTTTTGGGGTTATGCTTTAGAGACAACCGCATTCACATTAAATAGGGCACCATCGAAATCCGTTGAGACGATGCCTTATGAACTGTGGTTTGGCAAGAAACCAAAGTTGTCGTTTCTAAAAGTTTGGGGCTGCGATGCTTATGTGAAAAATCTTCAACCTGATAATCTCGAACCCAAATCGGAGAAATGTGTCTTCATAGGATATCCAAAGGAGACTGTTGGGTACACCTTCTATCACAGATGCGAAGGCAAGACTTTTGTTGCTAAATTCAGAGTTTTTCTAGAGAAGGAGTTTCTCTCGAAAGAAGTGAGTGGGAGGAAAGTAGAACTTGATGAGGTAACTGTACCTGCTCCCTTATTGGAAAGTAGTTCATCGCAGAAACCGGTTTCTGCGACACCTACACCAATTAGTGATGAAGTTAATGATGATGATCATGAAACTTCAGATCAAGTTGTTACTGAACCATGTAGGTCAACCAGAGTAAGATCCGCACCAAAGTGGTACGGGAATCCTGTTCTGGAAGTTATGTTACTAGACCATGATGAACCTACGAATTATGAAGAAGCGATGGTGAGCCCAAATTCCGCAAAATGGCTTGAGGCCATGAAATCTGAGATGGGATCCATGTATGAGAACAAAGTGTGGACTTTGGTTGACTTGCCCGACGATCGGCAAGCAATTGAGAATAAATGGATCTTCAAGAAGAAGACTGACGCTGACGGTAATGTTAGTGTCTATAAAGCTCGACTTGTTGCGAAAGGTTTTCGACAAGTTTAAGGGATTGACTACGATGAGACCTTCTCACCCGTAGCGATGCTTAAGTCTGTCCGAATCATGTTAGCAATTGCCGCATTTTATGATTATGAAATTTGGCAAATGGATGTCAAAATTGCATTCCTGAATGGATTTCTAGAAGAAGCGTTGTATATGATGCAACCAGAAGGTTTTGTCGATCCAAAGGGAGCTAACAAAGTGTGCAAGCTCCAGTGATCCATTTATGGACTGGTGCAAGCCTCTCGGAGTTGGAATAAACGCTTTGATAGTGTGATCAAAGCATTTGGTTTTGTACAGACTTTTGGAGAAGCCTGTATTTACAAGAAAGTGAGTGGGAGCTCTGTAGCATTTCTAATATTATATGTGGATGACATATTGCTTATTGGAAATGATATAGAATTTCTGGATAGCATAAAGGGATACTTGAATAAGAGTTTTTCAATGAAAGACCTCGGTGAAGCTGCTTATATATTGGGCATCAAGATCTATAGAGATAGATCAAGACGCTTAATTGGACTTTCACAAAGCACATACCTTGACAAAGTTTTGAAGAAGTTCAAAATGGATCAAGCAAAGAAAGGGGTCTTGCCTATGTTACAAGGTATGAAGTTGAGTAAGACTCAATGCCCGACCATTGCAGAAGATAGAGAAAAAAATGAAAGATGTTCCCTATGCTTCAGCCATAGGCTCTATCATGTATGCAATGCTGTGTACCAGACCTGATGTGTGCCTTGCTATAAGTCTAGCAGGGAGGTACCAAAGTAATCCAGGAGTGGATCACTGGACAACGGTCAAGAACATCCTGAAATACCTGAAAAGGACTAAGGATATGTTTCTCGTTTATGGAGGTGACAAAGAGCTCATCGTAAATGGTTACGTTGATGCAAGCTTTGACACTGATCTGGACGATTCTAAATCGCAAACCGGATACGTGTTTACATTGAACGGTGGAGCTGTCAGTTGGTGCAGTTCTAAACAAAGCATCGTGGCAGGATCTACGTGTGAAGCGGAGTACATAGCTGCTTCGGAAGCAGCAAATGAAGGAGTCTGGATGAAGGAGTTCATATCTGATCTAGGTGTCATACCTAGTGCATCGGGTCCAATGAAAATCTTTTGTGACAATACTGGTGCAATTGCCTTGGCGAAGGAATCCAGATTTCACAAGAGAACCAAGCACATAAAGAGACGCTTCAACTCCATCAGGGATTTAGTCCAGGAGGGAGACATAGAAATTTGCAAGATACATACGGATCTGAATGTTGCAGACCCGTTGACTAAGCCTCTTCCATGAGCAAAACATGATCAACACCAAGGCTCCATGGGTGTTAGAATCATTATTGTGTAATCTAGATTATTGACTCTAGTGCAAGTGGGAGACTGAAAGGAAATATGACCTAGAGGCAATAATAAAGTTATTATTTATTTCCTTATTTCATGATAAATGTTTATTATTCATGCTAGAATTGTATTAACCGGAAACATAATAAATGTGTGAATACATAGACAAACAAGATGTCACTAGTATGTCTCTACTTGACTAGCTCGTTAATCAAAGATGGTTAAGTTTCCTAGCCATTGACATGGGTTGTCATTTGATTAACAGGATCACATCATTAGGAGAATGATGTGATTGACTTGACCCATTCCGTTAGCTTAGCACCCGATCGTTTAGTATGTTGCTATTGCTTTCTTCATGACTTATACATGTTCCTATGACTATGAGATTATGCAACTCCCGTTTACCGGAGGAACACTTTGTGTGCTACCAAACGTCAAAACGAAACTGGGTGATTATAAAGGTGCTCTACAGGTGTCTCCGAATGTACTTGTTGGGTTGGCGTATTTCGAGATTAGGATTTGTCACTCCGATTGTCGGAGAGGTATCTTTGGGCCCTCTCGGTAATGCACATCACTTAAGACTTGCAAGCATTGCAACTAATGAGTTAGTTGCGGGATGATGTATTACGGAACGAGTAAAGAGACTTGCCAGTAACGAGATTGAGCTAGGTATTGAGATACCGATGATCGAATCTCGGGCAAGTTTCATACCGAAGACAAAGGGAACAACGTATGTTGTTATGAGGTCTGACCGATAAAGATCTTCGTAGAATATGTGGGAGCCAATATGAGCATCCAGGTTCCACTATTGGTTATTGACCGAAGACGTGTCTCGGTCATGTCTACATAGTTCTCGAATCCGTAGGGTCCGCACGCTTAACGTTTTGATGACAGTTATATTATGAATTTATATGTTTTGATGTACCAAAGGTTGTTCAGAGTCCCGGATGTGATCACGGACATGACGAGGAGTCTCGAAATGGTCGAGACATGAAGATTGATATATTGGAAGCCTATGTTTGGATATCGGAAGTGTTCAGGTGAAATCGGGATTTTACCGGAGTACTGGGAGGTTACCGGAACCCCCTGGGAAGTTAATGGGCCATAGTGGGCCTTAGTGGAAGAGAGGGGAGGCGGCCAGGGCAAGGGCCGCGCGCCCCTCCCCCCTAGTCCGAATAGGACAAGGAGAGGGGGGCAGCGCCCCCCTTTCCTTCTTCTCCTCCACCTCTTCCCCCCCCCCAATTCCTAATCCAACTAGGAAAAGGGAGGGAGTCCTACTCCCATTGGGAGTAGTACTCCTCCTGGCGCGCCCCCTCTCCTGGCCGGCCGCACACCCCCTTGCTCCTTTATATACGGGGGGAGGGGGGCACCCTAGAGACACAACAATTGATCGTTTGATCTTTTAGCCGTGTGCGGTGCCCCCCTCCACCATAGTCCACCTCGATAATACTGTGGCGGTGCTTAGGCGAAGCCCTGCGTCGGTAGAACATCATCATCGTCACCACGCCATCGTGCTGACGAAACTCTCCCTAAACACTCGGCCGGATCGGAGTTCGAGGGACGTCATCGGGCTGAACATGTGCTGAACTCGGAGGTGCCGTGCGTTCGGTACTTGATCGGTCGGATCGTGAAGACGTACGACTACATCAACCGCGTTGTGCTAACGCTTCTGCTTTCGGTCTACGAGGGTACGTGGACAACACTCTCCCCTCTCGTTGCTATGCATCACCATGATCTTGCGTGTGTGTAGGATTTTGTTTTGAAATTACTACGTTCCTCAACAACGTATAGTATATATGCTAGTCCCCTCCCACTTCTTCGACGCGTACTATATACCACCATAACACATACAAAAAAGATTCTACCTTGCTGGTCAAATTAACCTCACTACCGGTTGTTCGTCGAAGTGATGGACGACGACCTCGCGGGCCCACAGAAAGCGTCACACGCGAGTATCGAGTGTCGTGTAGGACAACCATCGACTGCATGTGGCCAAAAGATTTATGTATGAAAGGGTTTTGTAATGTCTTAAATAACGATTTCACGACTCTGATGTGGCAACAGCCTGCCTAACAAAACGGCCAACCCACAGGTGGCTCACAACTCGTAGTGTACTGCGAGCCACCCGCCACCCCCAGACGCACACACCCACACACACACCGGGAATCCACCGCAACTACGATGCATGTTAAATTAATTATCCCGAGGTGAACATACATGTTACCAAAGGAGGGACGTTTTAATTTCAAAAAAATCACAGAGATCATTAAGACGTTTTAGTACATTGATTGATTGATTTTCTATGGGTATAATGCGCAAAAATTAAATTTGAGCTACATGCACATGTGGCAGTGCACCTAAATGGACTGCAAAAACACATGTGTCTCAGTGGGTGCATGTTTACTCCCCGTGCAACAAATTTCAAACATTAAGAATCTTGATTTTTAAATTCTAGTACATCCAAAACTTATTTGAAATTCATGAAACTTATAGTGTTGTCATATGGACACCAATACAAAGCGGAATTGTACCTTTTTTTTGTCAAATTTGAGACCAGTTTTGATGTAATCTTTATCTAATTACAGACGGGAGATTATTAATAATTGGGAACAAATATCCCATACGGATTATTTATTCGAACCGTGAGCGTTAGACCAACAATGGATACGTGCCATTATTCGGTTAAGCAATAAAGCGGCAGGATTAATCATCCAAATAGAAAAACAATATACGTGCCGCCGCGCGACCCGTGTGCCGTGCGAGCAAGCGTGAGATGACGGGACGCATGAGAGCAGTCCGCCATGCAGGCAGACGGGGAGGCTGTTGGGGAACGTAGTAATTTCAAAAAAAATTCCTACGCACACGCAAGATCATGGTGATGCACAGCAACGAGAGGGGAGAGTGTTGTCTACGTACCCACGCAGACCGACTGCAGAAGCGTTGACACAATGTAGAGGAAGTAGTTGTACGTCTTCCCGATCCGACCGATCCAAGCACCGTTACTCCGGCACCTCCGAGTTCTTAGCACACGTACAGCTCGATGACGATCCCCGGGCTCCGATCCAGCAAAGCGTCGGGGAGGAGTTCCGTCAGCACGACGGCGTGGTGACGATCTTGATGTACTACTGTCGCAGGGCTTCGCCTAAGCTCTACAACGATATGATCGAGGTGGAATATGGTGGCAGGGGCCACCACACACGGCTAAGAAACGATCTCAATGATCAACTTGTGTGTCCATGGGGTGCCCCTTGCCTCAGTATATAAAGGATGGAGGAGGAGGAGGCCGGCCAAGGCTTGGTGCGGCCAGGATGTGGAGTCCTACTAGGATTCCAAGTCCTAGTAGGAGTCCACCAAGAGGGGAGGAAGGGAGAAGGAAGTGGAGGAGAAGGAAAGGTGGCCGGCCCCCTTTTCCCTAGTCCAATTCGGACTAGAGGGGAGGGGGGCGCAGCAGCCCCTTGGCCCTTTCTCCTCTTTCCACTAAAGCCCATCAAGGCCCATTGCTTCTCCCGTAACTACCCGGTACTCCGAAAAATACCCGAATCACTCGGAACCTTTCCGATGTCCGAATATAGTCGTCCAATATATCGATCTTTACGTCTCGACCATTTCGAGACTCCTCGTCATGTCCCCGATCTCATCCGGGACTCCGAACTCCTTCGGTACATCAAAACTCATAAACTCATAATATAACTGTCATCGAAACCTTAAGCGTGCGGACCCTACGGTTCGAGAACAATGTAGACATGACCGAGACACGTCTCCGGTCAATAACCAATAGCGGGACCTAGATGCCCATATTGGCTCCTACATATTCTACGAAGATCTTTATCGGTCAGACCGCATAACAACATACGTTGTTCCCTTTGTCATCGGTATGTTACTTGCCCGAGATTCGATCGTCGGTATCCAATACCTAGTTCAATCTTGTTACCGGCAAGCCTCTTTACTCATTCCGTAATACATCATCCCGCAACTAACTCATTAGTTACAATGCTTGCAAGGCTTAAGTGATGTGCATTACCGAGAGGGCCCAGAGATACCTCTCCGACATTCGGAGTGACAAATCCTAATCTCGAAATACGCCAACCCAACATGTACCTTTGGAGACACCTGTAGAGCTCCTTTATAATCACCCAGTTACGTTGTGACGTTTGGTAGCACACAAAGTGTTCCTCCGGCAAACGGGAGTTGCATAATCTCATAGTCATAGGAACATGTATAAGTCATGAAGAAAGCAATAGCAACATACTAAACGATCGGGTGCTAAGCTAATGGAATGGGTCATGTCAATCAGATCAACTAATGATGTGATCCCGTTAATCAAATAACAACTCTTTGTTTATGGTTAGGAAACATAACCATCTTTGGTTAACGAGCTAGTCAAGTAGAGGCATACTAGTGACACTCTGTTTGTCTATGTATTCACACATGTATTATGTTTCCGGTTAATACAATTCTAGCATGACTAATAAACATTTATCATGATATAAGGAAATAAATAATAACTTTATTATTGCCTCTAGGGCATATTTCCTTCAGTCTCCCACTTGCACTAGAGTCAATAATCTAGATCACATCACCATGTGATTAACATCGATAGTTCACATCATCATGTGATTAACACCCACAGTTCACATCGCCATGCGACCAACACCCAAAGGGTTTACTAGATTCAGTAATCTAGTTCACATCGCTATGTGATTAACACCCAAAGAGTACTAAGGTGTGATCATGTTTTGCTTGTGAGAGAATCTTAATCAACGGGCCTGCCACATTCAGATCCGCATGTATTTTGCAAATTTCTATGTCAACAACGCTCTGCATGGAGCTACTCTAGCTAATTGCTCCCACTTTCAATATGTATCCAGATTGAGACTTAGAGTCATCTGGATTAGTGTCAAAAACTTGCATCGGCGTAACCCTTTACGACGAACCTTTTTTCACCTCCATAATCGAGAAACATATCCTTATTCCACTAAGGATAATTTTGACCGCTGTCCAGTGATCTACTCCTAGATCACTATTGTACTCCCTTGCCAAAATCAGTGTAGGGTATACAATAGATCTGGTACACAGCATGACATACTTTATAGAACCTATGATTGAGGCATAGGGAATGACTTTCATTCTCTTTCTATCTTCTGCCGTAGTCGGGCTTTGAGTCTTACTCAACTTCACACCTTGTAACATATGCAAGAAACTTTTTCTTTGACTATTCCATTTTGAACTACTTCAAAATCTTGTCAAGGTATGTACTCATTGAAAAAACTTATCAAGCGTCTTGATCTATCTCTATAGATCTTGATACTCAATATGTAAGCAGCTTCACCGAGGTCTTTCTTTGAAAAATCCTTTCAAACATTCCTTTATGCTTTGCAGAATAATTCTACATTATTTCCGATCAACAATATGTCATACACATATACTTATCAGAAATGCTATAGTGCTCCCACTCACTTTCTTGTAAATACAGGCTTCACCGCAAGTCTGTATAAAACTATATGCTTTGATCAACTTATCAAAGCATATATTCCAACTCCGAGATGCTTGCACCAGTCCATAGATGGATCGTTGGAGCTTGCATATTTTGTTAGCTCCTTTAGGATTGACAAAACCTTCTGGTTGCATCATATACAACTCTTCTTTAAATCCATTAAGGAATGCAGTTTTGTTTATCCATTTGCCAGATTTCATAAAATGCGGCAATTGCTAACATGATTCGGACAGACTTAAGCATAGATATGAGTGAGAAACTCTCATCGTAGTCAACACCTTGAACTTGTCGAAAACCCTTTGCGACAATTCTAGCTTTGTAGATAGTAACACTACTATCAGCGTCCGTCTTCCTCTTGAAGATCCATTTATTTTCTATGGCTTGCCGATCATTGGGCAAATCCATCAAAGTCCATACTTTGTTCTCATACATGGATCATATCTCAGATTTCATGGCCTCAAACCATTTTGCGGAATCTGGGCTCATCATCGCTTCCTCATAGTTCGCAAGTTCGTCATGGTCTAGTAACATGACTTCCAGAACAGGATTACCGTACCACTCTGGTGCGGATCTCACTCTGGTTTACCTACGAGATTCGGTAGTAACTTGATCTGAAGTTACATGATCATCATCATTAGCTTCCTCACTAATTGGTGTAGTAGTCACAGGAACAGATTTCTGTGATGAACTATTTTCCAATAAGGGAGAAGGTACAATTACCTTATCAAGTTCTACTTTCCTCCCAGTCACTTCTTTCGAGAGAAACTTCTTCTCCAGAAAGTTTACGAATTTAGCAAGAAAAGTCTTGCCTTCGGATCTATGATAGAAGGTGTACCCAACAGTAACTTTTGGGTATCCTATGAAGACATATTTTTCCGATTTGGGTTTGAGCTTATCAGGACGAAACTTTTTCACATAAGCATCACAACCCCAAACTTTTTAAGAAACGACAACTTTGGTTTCTTGCTAAACCATAGTTCATATAGTGTCGTCTCAATGGATTTAGATGGTGCCCTATTTAACGTGAATGCAGCTGTCTCTAATGCATAACCCCCAAAACGATAGTGGTAAATCGGCAAGAGACATCATAGATTGCACCATATCTAATAAAGTACGGTTACGATGTTCGGACACACCATTACACTGTGGTGTTCCAGGTGGCGTGAGTAGTGAAACTATTTCACATTGTTTTAACTGAAGGCCAAACTCGTAACTCAAATATTTTACCTCTGTGATCATATCGTAGAAACTTTTATTTTCTTGTTACGATGATTCTCCACTTCACTCTGAAATTCTTTGAACTTTTCAAATGTTTCAGAATTGTGTTTCATCAAGTAGATATACCCATATCTGCTCAAATCATCTGTGAAGGTCAGAAAATAATGATACTTGCCACGAGCCTCAACACTCATCGGATCGCATACATCAGTATGTATTATTTCCAATAAGTTAGTTGCTTGCTCTATTGTTCCGTAGAACGGAGTCTTAGTCATCCTTCCCATGAGGCATGGTTCGCAAGCATCAAGTGATTCATAATCAAGTGATTCAAAAAGCCCATCAGCATGGAGTTTCTTCATGCGCTTTACACCAATATGACCTAAACGGCAGTGCCACAAATAAGTTGCACTTATCATTATTAACTTTGCATATTTTGGTTTCAATATTATGAATATGTGTATCACTACGATCGAGATCCAATGAACCATTTTCATTGGGTGTGTAACCATATAAGGTTTTATTCATGTAAACAGAACAACAATTGTTCTCTAACTTAAATGAATAACCGTATTGCAATAAACATGATCAAATCATATTCATGCTCAACGCAAACACCAAATAACACTTATTTAGTTTCAACACTAATCCCAAAAGTATAGGGAGAGTGCGATGATGATCATATCAATCTTGGAACTACTTCCAACACACATCGTCACCTCGACTTTTACTAGTTTCTGTTTATTCTGCAATTCCCGTTTCGAGTTACTACTCTTAGCAACTGAACCAGTATCAAATACTGAGGGGTTACTATAAACACTGGTAAAGTACACATTAATAACATGTATATCAAATATACTTATGTTCACTTTGCCATCCTTCTTATCCGCCAATCACTTGGGGTAGTTCCGCTTTCAGTGACCAGTCCCTTTGCAGTAGAAGCACTTAGTCTCAGGCTTAGGACTAGACTTGGGCTTCTTCACTTGAGCAGCAACTTGCTTGCCGTTCTTCTTGAAGTTCCCCTTCTTCCCTTTGCCCTTTTCTTGAAACTAGTGATCTTGTCAACCATCAACACTTGATGTTTTTCTTGATTTCTACCTTCGTTGATTTCAGCATCACGAAGAGCTTAGGAGTTGTTTCCGTTATCCCTTGTATATTATAGTTCATCACAAAGTTCTACTAACTTGGTGATGGTGACTAGAGAATTCTGTCAATCACTATCTTATCTGGAAGATTAACTCCCAATTGATTCAAGCGATTGTAGTACCCAGACAATCTGAGCACATGCTCACTAGTTGAGAGATTCTCCTCCATCTTTTAGCTATAGAACTTGTTGGAGACTTCATATCTCTCAACTCGGGTATTTGCTTGATATATTAACTTCAATACCTGGAACATCTCATATGGTCCATGATGTTCAAAACGTCTTTGAAGTCCCGATTCTAAGCCGTTAAGCATGGTGCACTAAACTATCAAGTAGTCATCATATTGAGCTAGCCAAACGTTTCATAACGTCTGCATCTGCTCTTGCAATAGGTCTGTCACCTAGCAGTGCATCAATGACATAATTTTTCTGTGCAGCAATTGTTGGGGAACGTAGTAATTTCAAAATTTTCCTACGCACACGCAAGATCATGGTGATGCATAGCAACGAGAGGGGAGAGTGTGATCTACGTACCCTTGTAGATCGACAGCGAAAGCGTTATGACAACGTGGTTGATGTAGTCGTACGTCTTCACGGCCCGACCGATCAAGCACCGAAACTATGGCACCTCCGAGTTTTAGCACACGTTCAGCTCGATGACGATCCCCG
Organism: Triticum aestivum; assembly: GCF_018294505.1. Lineage (NCBI taxonomy): Eukaryota > Viridiplantae > Streptophyta > Magnoliopsida > Poales > Poaceae > Triticum > Triticum aestivum. The sequence continues at coordinate 10,542,217 of NC_057800.1, forward strand.
GACTCCGATCCAGCAAAGTGTCGGGGAAGAGTTCCGTCAGCACGACGGCGTGGTGACGATCTTGATGTACTACTGTCGCAGGGCTTCGCCTAAGCACCGCTACAATATTATCGAGGACTATGGTGGCAGGGGGCGCCGCACACGGCTAAGAATAAGATCACGTGGATCAACTTATGTGTCTATGGGGTGCCCCCTGCCCCTGTATATAAAGGATGGAGGAGGAGGAGGCCGGCCAAGGCTAGGTGCGGCCAGGATGTGGAGTCCTACTAGGACTCCAAGTCCTAGTAGGAGACTCCAAGTCCTAGTAGGAGTCCACCAAGAGGGGAGGAAGGGAGAAGGAAGTGCAGGAGAAGGAAAGGTGGCCGGCCCCCTTTTCCCTAGTCCAATTCGGACTAGAGGGGAGGGGGGCGCAGCAGGCCCTTTCTCCTCTTCCCACTAAAGCCCATCAAGGCCCAATACTTCTCCCGGCGAATTCCCGTAACTCTCCGGTACTCCGAAAAATACCCGAATCACTCGGAACATTTCCGATGTCCGAATATAGTCGTCCAATATATCGATCTTTACGTCTCGACCATTTCGAGACTCCTCGTCATGTCCCCGATATCATCCGGGACTCCGAACTCCTTCGGTACATCAAAACTCATAAACTCATAATATAACTGTCATCGAAACCTTAAGCGTGCGGACCCTACGGGTTCGAGAACAATGTAGACATGACCGAGACACGTCTCCGGTCAATAACCAATAGCGGGACCTGGATGCCCATATTGGCTCCTACATATTCTACGAAGATCTTTATCGGTCAGACCGCATAACAACATACGTTGGTCCCTTTGTCATCGGTATGTTACTTGCTCGAGATTCGATCGTCGGTATCCAATACCTAGTTCAATCTCGTTACCGGCAAGTCTCTTTACTCGTTCTGTAATACATCATCTCGCAACTAACTCATTAGTTGCAATGCTTGCAAGGCTTAAGTGATGTGCATTACCGAGAGGGCCCAGAGATACCTCTCCGACAATCGGAGTGACAAATCCTAATCTCGAAATACGTCAACCCAACATGTACCTTTGGAGACACCTGTAGAGTACCTTTATAATCACCCAGTTACGTTGTGACGTTTGGTAGCACACAAAGTGTTCCTCCGGCACACGGGAGTTACATAATCTCATAGTCATAGGAACATGTATAAGTCATGAAGAAAGCAATAGCAACATACTAAACGATCGGGTGCTAAGCTAATGGAATGGGTCATGTCAATCAGATCATTCATCTAATGATGTGATCCCGTTAATCAAATAACAACTCTTTGTCCATGGTTAGGAAACATAACCATCTTTGATTAACGAGCTAGTCAAGTAGAGGCATACTAGTGACACTCTGTTTGTCTATGTATTCACACATGTATTATGTTTCCGGTTAATACAATTCTAGCATGAATAATAAACATTTATCATGATATAAGGAAATAAATAATAACTTTATTATTGCCTCTAGGGCATATTTCCTTCAGTCTCCCACTTGCACTAGAGTCAATAATCTAGTTCACATCGCCATGTGATTAACATCAATAGTTCACATCACCATGTGATTAACACCCATAGTTCACATCGCCATGTGACCAACACCCAAAGGGTTTACTAGATTCAGTAATCTAGTTCACATCGCTATGTGATTAACACCCAAAGAGTACTAAGGTGTGATCATGTTTTGCTTGTGAGAGAATCTTAGTCAACTGGTCTGCCACATTCAGATCCACATGTATTTTGCAAATTTCTATGTCAACAATGCTCTGCATGGAGCTACTCTAGCTAATTGCTCCCACTTTCAATATGTATCTAGACCGAGACTTAGAGTCATCTAGATTAGTGTCAAAACTTGCATCGGCGTAACCCTTTACGACGAATCTTTTGTCACGTCCATAATCGAGAAACATATCCTTATTTCACTAAGGATAATTCTGACCACTGTCCAGTGATCTACTCCTAGATCACTATTGTACTCCCTTGCCAAATCAGTGCAGGGTATACAATAGATCTGGTATACAGCATGACATACTTTATAGAACTTATGGCCAAGGCATAGGGAATGACTTTCATTCTCTTTCTATCTTCTGCCGTGGTCGGGCTTTGAGTCTTACTCAACTTCACACCTTGTAATACAGGCAAGAACTCTTTCTTTGACTGCTCAATTTTGAACTACTTCAAAATCTTGTCAAGGTATGTACTCATTGAAAAAACTTATCAAGCGTCTTGATCTATCTCTATAGATCTTGGAGCTCAATATGTAAGCAGCTTCACCGAAGTCTTTCTTTGAAAAACTCCTTTCAAACACTCCTTTATGCTTTACAGAATAATTCTACATTATTTCCGATCAACAATATGTCATTCACATATACTTATCAGAAATGCTGTAGTGCTCCCACTCACTTTCTTGTAAATACCGGCTTCACCGCAAGTCTATATAAAACTATATGCTTTGATCAACTCATCAAAGCGTATATTCCAACTCCGAGATGCTTGCACCAGTCCACAGATGGATCGCTGGAGCTTGCACATTTTGTTAGCACCTTTCGGATTGACAAAACCTTCTGGTTGCATCATATACAACTCTTTTTTAATAAATCCATTAAGGAATGCAGTTTTGTTTATCCATTTGCCAGATTTCATAAAATGCGGCAATTACTAACATGATTCGGACAGACTCAAGCATAGATACGAGTGAGAAGCTCTCATCGTAGTCAACACCTTGAACTTGTCGAAAACCTTTTGCGACAATTCTAGCTTTGTAGATAGTAACACTACTATCAACGTCTGTCTTCCTCTTGTAGATCCATTTATTCTCAATTGCTTCCCGATCATCGAGCAAGTCAACCAAAGTCCAAACTTTGTTCTCATACATGGATCATATCTCAGATTTCATGGCTTCAAACCATTTCTCGGAATCTGGGCTCATCATCGCTTCCTCATAGTTCGTAGGTTCGTCATGATCAAGTAACATGACGTCCAGAACAGGATTACCGTACCACACTGGTGCGGATCTCACTCTGGTTTACCTACGAGATTCGGTAGTAACTTGATCTGAAGTTACATGATCATCATCATTAGCTTCCTTACTAATTGGTGTAGTAGTCACAAGAACATATTTTTTGTGATGAACTACTTTCCAATAAGGGAGAAGGTACAATTACCTTATCAAGTTTTCTACTTTCCTCCCACTCACTTCTTTCGAGAGAAACTCCTTCTCTAGAAAGGATCCATTCTTAGCAACGAATGTCTTGCCTTCGGATCTGTGATAGAAGGTGTACCCAACTGTCTCCTTTGGGTATCCTATGAAGACATATTTCTCCAATTTGAGTTTGAGCTTATCGAGATGAAACTTTTTCACATAAGCATCGCAACTCCAAACTTTAAGAAACGACAGCTTTGGTTTCTTGCCAAACCATAGTTCACACGGTGTCGTCTCAACGGATTTAGATGGTGCCCTTTTAAACGTGAATGCAGCTGTCTTTAATGCATAACCCCAAAATGATAGTGGTAAATCGGCAAGAAGCATCATAGGTCGCACCATATCTAATAAAGTACGGTTATGACGTTCGGACACACCATTACATTGTGGTGTTCCAGGTGGCGTGAGTAGTGAAGCTATTTCACATTGTTTTTAACTGAAGACCAAACTCGTAACTCAAATATTTGTTTCCGCGATCAGATCGTAGAAACTTTATTTTCTTGTCACGATGATTTTCCACTTCACTCTGAAATTCTTTGAACTTTTCAAATGTTTCAGACTTATGTTTCATCAAGTAGATATACCCATATCTGCTCAAATCATTTGTGAAGTTCAAAAAATAACGATACTTGCCGTGAGCCTTAACACTCATCGGACCGCATACATCAGTATGTATTATTTCCAATAAGTCAGTTGCACGCTCCGGAGAATGGAGTCTTAGTCATCTTGCCCATGAGGCATGGTTCGCAAGCATCAACTGATTCATAATCAAGTGATTCCAAAAGCCCATCAGCATGGAGTTTCTTCATGCGCTTTACACCAATATGACCTAAATGGCAGTGCCACAAATAAGTTGCACTATCATTATTAACTTTGCATCTTTTGGTTTCAATATTATGATTATGTGTATCACTATGATCGAGATCCAACGAACTATTTTCATTGGGCGTGTAACCATATAAGGTTTTATTCATGTAAACAGAACAACAATTTATTCTCTTACTGAAATGAATAACCGTATTACAATAAACATGATCAAATCATATTCATGCTGAACGCAAACACCAAATAACACTTATTTAGGTTCAACACTAATCCCAAAATTATAGGGAGTGTGCGATGATGATCATATAAATCTTGGAACCACTTCCAACACACATCGTCACTTCACCCTTAACTAGTCTCTGTTTATTCTGCAACTCCTGTTTCGAGTTACTAATCTTAGCAACTGAACTAGTATCAAATACTGAGGGGTTGCTATAAACACTAGTAAAGTACACATCAATAATCAAATATACTTATGTTCATTTTGCCATCCTTCTTATCCGCCAATCACTTGGGGTATTTCCGCTTCTAGTGACTAGTCCCTTTGCAGTAGAAGCACTTAGTCTCAGGCTTAAGACCAGACTTGGGCTTCTTCACTTGAGCAGCAACTTGCTTGCCGTTCTTCTTGAAGTTCCCCTTCTTCCCTTTGCCCTTTTCTTGAAACTAGTGGTCTTGTTAACACTTGATGTTTTTCTTGATTTCTACCTTCATCGATTTCAGCATCACGAAGAGCTTGGGAATTACTTTTGTCATCCCTTGCATATTATAGTTCATCACGAAGTTCTACTAACTTGGTGATGGTGACTAGAGAATTCAGTCAATCACTATTTTATCTGGAAGATTAACTCCCACTTGATTCAAGCGATTGTAGTACCCAGACAATCTGAGCACATGCTCACTAGTTGAGCGATTCTCCTCCATCTTTTAGCTATAGAACTTGTTGGAGACTTCATATCTCTCAACTCGGGTATTTGCTTGAAATATTAACTTCAACTCCTGGAACATCTCATATGGTCCATGACGTTCAAAACGTCTTTGAAGTCCCGATTCTAAGCCATTAAGCATGGTGCACTAAACTATCAAGTAGTCATCATATTGAGCTAGCCAAACGTTCATAACGTCTGCATCTGCTCCTGCAATAGGTCTGTCACCTAGCGGTGCATCAAGGACATAATTCCTCTGTGCAGCAATGAGGATAAACCTCAGATCACGGATCCAATCCGCATCATTGCTACTAACATCTTTCAACACAATTTTCTCTAAGAACATATCAAAATAAACACAGGGAAGCAACAACGCGAGCTATTGATCTACAACATAATTTGCAAAATACTACTAGGACTAAGTTCATGATAAATTTAAGTTCAATTTAATCATATTACTTAAGAACTCCCACTTAGATAGACATCCCTCTAATCCTCTAAGTGATCACGTGATCCAAATCAACTAAACCATGTCCGATCATCACGTGAGATGGAGTAGTTTCAATGGTGAACATCACTATGTTGATCATATCTACTATATGATTCACGCTCGACCTTTCGGTCTCCGTGTTCGAGGCCATATCTGTATATGCTTGGCTCGTCAAGTATAACCTGAGTATTCCGCGTGTGCAACTGTTTTGCACCCGTTGTATTTGAACGTAGAGCCTATCACACCCGATCATCACGTGGTGTCTCAGCACGAAGAACTTTCGCAACGGTGCATACTCAGGGAGAACACTTCTTGATAATTAGTGAGAGATCATCTTATAATGCTACCGTCAATCAAAGCAAGATAAGATGCATAAAACATAAACATCATCATCTTGTGCCTGCGATCTCCATCTCCGAAGCACCGTCATGATCACCATCGTCACCGGCGCGACACCTTGATCTCCATCGTAGCATCGTTGTCGTCTCGCCAATCTTATGCTTCCACGACTATCGCTACCGCTTAGTGATAAAGTAAAGCATTACATCGCGATTGCATTGCATACAATAAAGCGACAACCATATGGCTCCTGCCAGTTGCCGATAACTCGGTTACAAAACATGATCATCTCATACAATAAAATTTAGCATCATGTCTTGGCCATATCACATCACAACATGCCCTGCAAAAACAAGTTAGACGTCCTCTACTTTGTTGTTGCAAGTTTTACGTGGCTGCTATGGGCTTAAGTAAGAACCAATCTCACCTACGCATCAAAACCACAACGATAGTTTGTCAAATAGACTCCGTTTTAACCTTCGCAAGGACCGGGCGTAGCCACACTCAGTTCAACTAAAGTTGGAGAAACTGTCACCCGCAAGCCACCTATGTGCAAAGCACGTCGGGAGAACCGGTCTTGCGTAAGCGTACGCGTAATGTCTATCCGGGCCGCTTCATCCAACAATACCGCCGAACCAAAGTATGACATGCTGGTAGGCAGTATGACTTATATCGCCCACAACTCACTTGTGTTCTACTCGTGCATATAACATCAAACCATAAAACCTAGGCTCGGATGCCACTGTTGGGGAACGTAGTAATTTCAAAATATTCCTACGCACACACAAGATCATGGTGATGCATAGCAACGAGAGGGGAGAGTGTGATCAACGTACCCTTGTAGATCGACAGCGGAAGCGTTATGACAACGCGGTTGATGTAGTTGTACGTCTTCATGGCCCGACCGATCAAGCACCGAAACTACGTCACCTCCGAGTTTTAGCACACGTTCAGCTCGATGACGATCCCCGGACTCCGATCCAGCAAAGTGTCGGGGAAGAGCTCCGTCAGCACGACGGCGTGGTGATGATCTTGATGTACTACTGTCGCAGGGCTTCGCCTAAGCACCGCTACAATATTATCGAGGACTATGGTGGCAGGGGGCGCCGCACACGGCTAAGAATAAGATCACGTGGATCAACTTGTGTGTCTATGGGGTGCCCCCTGCCCCTGTATATAAAGGATGGAGGAGGAGGAGGCCGGCCAAGGCTAGGTGCGGCCAGGATGTGGAGTCCTACTAGGACTCCAAGTCCTAGTAGGAGACTCCAAGTCCTAGTAGGAGTCCACCAAGAGGGGAGGAAGGGAGAAGGAAGTGGAGGAGAAGAAAAGGTGGCCGGCCCCCTTTTCCCTAGTCCAATTCGGACTAGAGGGGAGGGGGAGCGCAGCAGGCCCTTTCTCCTCTTCCCACTAAAGCCCATCAAGGCCCAATACTTCTCCCGGCGAATTCCCGTAACTCTCCGGTACTCAGAAAAATACCCGAATCACTCGGAACCTTTCCGATGTCCGAATATAGTCGTCCAATATATCGATCTTTACGTCTCGACCATTTCGAGACTCCTCGTCATGTCCCCGATCTCATCCGGGACTCCGAACTCCTTCGGTACATCAAAACTCATAAACTCATAATATAACTGTCATCGAAACCTTAAGCGTGCGGACCCTACGGTTCGAGAACAATGTAGACATGACCGAGACACGTCTCCGGTCAATAACCAATAGCGGGACCTGGATGCCCATATTGGCTCCTACATATTCTACGAAGATCTTTATCGGTCAGACCGCATAACAACATACGTTGTTCCCTTTGTCATCGGTATGTTACTTGCCCGAGATTCGATCGTCGGTATCCAATACCTAGTTCAATCTTGTTACCGGCAAGTCTCTTTACTCGTTCCGTAATACATCATCCCGCAACTAACTCATTAGTTACAATGCTTGCAAGGCTTAAGTGATGTGCATTACCGAGAGGGCCCAGAGATACCTCTCCGACATTCGGAGTGACAAATCCTAATCTCGAAATACGCCAACCCAACATGTACCTTTAGAGACACCTGTAGAGCTCCTTTATAATCACCCAGTTACGTTGTGACGTTTGGTAGCACACAAAGTGTTCCTCTGGCAAACGGGAGTTGCATAATCTCATAGTCATAGGAACATGTATAAGTCATGAAGAAAGCAATAGCAACATACTAAACGATCGGGTGCTAAGCTAATGGAATGGGTCATGTCAATCAGATCAACTAATGATGTGATCCCGTTAATCAAGTAACAACTCTTTGTTCATGGTTAGGAAACATAACCATCTTTGATTAACGAGCTAGTCAAGTAGAGGCATACTAGTGACACTCTGTTTGTCTATGTATTCACACATGTATTATGTTTCCGGTTAATACAATTCTAGCATGAATAATAAACATTTATCATGATATAAGGAAATAAATAATAACTTTATTATTGCCTCTAGGGCATATTTCCTTCAGCAATGAGGATAAACCTCAGATCACGGATCCAATCCGCATCATTGCTACTAACATTTTTCAACACAATTTTCTCTAGGAACATATCAAAATAAACACAGGGAAGCAACAACGCGAGCTATTGATCTACAACATAATTTGCAAAATACTACCAGGACTAAGTTCATGATAAATTTAAGTTCAATTTAATCATATTACTTAAGAACTCCCACTTAGATAGACATCCCTCTAATCCTCTAAGTGATCACGTGATCCAAATCAACTAAACCATGTCTGATCATCACGTGAGATGGAGTAATTTCATTGGTGAACATCACTATGTTGATCATATCTACTATATGATTCACGCTCGACCTTTCGGTCTCCGTGTTCGGAGGCCATATCTGTATATGCTTGGCTCATTAAGTATAACCTGAGTATTCCGCGTGTGCAACAGTTTTGCACCCGTTGTATTTGAACGTAGAGCCTATCACACCCGATCATCACGTGGTGTCTCAGCACGAAGAACTTTCGCAACGGTGCATACTCAGGGAGAACACTTCTAGATAATTTAGTGAGAGATCATCTTATAATGCTACCGTCAATCAAAGCAAGATAAGATGCATAAAACATAAACATCACATGCAATCAATATAAGTGATATGATATGGCCATCACCATCTTGTGCCTGTGATCTCCATCTCCGAAGCACCGTCATGATCACAATCGTCACCGGCGCGACACCTTGATCTCCATCGTAGCATCGTTGTCGTCTCGCCAATCTTTTGCTTCCACGACTATCTCTACCGCTTAGTGATAAAGTAAAGCATTACATCGCGATTGCATTGCATACAATAAAGCGACAACCATATGGCTCCTGCCAGTTGCCGATAACTCGGTTACAAAACATGATCATGTCATACAATAAAATTTAGCATCATGTTTTGACCATATCACATCACAACATGGCCTGCAAAAACAAGTTAGACGTCCTCTACTTTGTTGTTGCAAGTTTTACGTGGCTGCTACGGGCTTAAGCAAGAACCAATCTCACCTACGCATCAAAACCACAACGATAGTTTGTCAAATAGACTCCGTTTTAACCTTTGCAAGGACCGGGCGTAGCCACACTCGGTTCAACTAAAGTTGGAGAGACAGTCGCCCGCAAGCCACCTGTGTGCAAAGCACGTCGGGGGAACCGGTCTTGCGTAAGCATACGCGTAATGTTGGTCCGGGTCGTCTCGTCCAACAATACCGCCGAACCAAAGTATGACATGCTGGTAGGCAGTATGACTTATATCGCCTACAACTCACTTGTGTTCTACTCGTGCAAATAACATCAAACCATAAAACCTGGCTCGGATGCCACTGTTGGGGAACGTAGTAATTTCAAAAAAATTCCTACGCACACGCAAGATCATGGTGATGCACAGCAACGAGAGGGGAGAGCGTTGTCTACGTACCCACGCAGACCGACTGCGGAAGCGTTGACACAACATAGAGGAAGTAGTCGTACGTCTTCCCGATCCGACCGATCCAAGCACCGTTACTCCGGCACCTCCGAGTTCTTAGCACACGTACAGCTCGATGACGATCCCCGGGCTCCGATCCAGCAAAGCGTCGGGGAGGAGTTCCGTCAGCACGACGGCGTGGTTACGATCTTGATGTACTACCGTCGCAGGGCTTCGCCTAAGCTCTACAACGATATGATCGAGGTGGAATATGGTGGCAGGGGGCACCGCACACGGCTAAGGAACGATCTCAATGATCAACTTGTGTGTCCATGGGGTGCCCCTTGGCTCAGTATATAAAGGATGGAGGAGGAGGAGCCCGGCCAAGGCTTGGTGCGGCCAGGATAGGGAGTCCTACTAGGATTCCAAGTCCTAGTAGGAGTCCACCAAGAGGGGAGGAAGGGAGAAGGAAGTGGAGGAGAAGGAAAGGTGGCCGCCCCCCTTTTCCCTAGTCCAATTCGGACTAGAGGGGAGGGGGGGCGCAGCAGCCCCTTGGCCCTTTCTCCTCTTTCCACTAAAGCCCATCAAGGCCCATTGCTTCTCCCGTAACTACCTGGTACTCCGAAAAATACCCGAATCACTCGGAACCTTTCCGATGTCTGAATATAGTCGTCCAATATATCGATCTTTACGTCTCGACCATTTCGAGACTCCTCGTCATGTCCCTGATCTCATCCGGGACTCCGAACTCCTTCGGTACATCAAAACTCATAAACTCATAATATAACTGTCATCGAAACCTTAAGCGTGCGGACCCTACGGTTCGAGAACAATGTAGACATGACCGAGACACGTCTCCGGTCAATAACCAATAGCGGGACCTGGATGCCCATATTGGCTCCTACATATTCTACGAAGATCTTTATCGGTCAGACCGCATAACAACATACGTTGTTCCCTTTGTCATCGGTATGTTACTTGCCCGAGATTCGATCGTCGGTATCCAATACCTAGTTCAATCTTGTTACCGGCAAGTCTCTTTACTCGTTCCGTAAAATACATCATCCCGCAACTAACTCATTAGTTACAATGCTTGCAAGGCTTAAGTGATGTGCATTACCGAGAGGGCCCAGAGATACCTCTCCGACATTCGGAGTGACAAATCCTAATCTCGAAATACGCCAACCCAACATGTACCTTTAGAGACACCTGTAGAGCTCCTTTATAATCACCCAGTTACGTTGTGACGTTTGGTAGCACACAAAGTGTTCCTCCGGCAAACGGGAGTTGCATAATCTCATAGTCATAGGAACATGTATAAGTCATGAAGAAAGCAATAGCAACATACTAAACGATCGGGTGCTAAGCTAATGGAATGGGTCATGTCAATCAGATCAACTAATGATGTGATCCCGTTAATCAAGTAATAACTCTTTGTTCATGGTTAGGAAACATAACCATCTTTGATTAACGAGCTAGTCAAGTAGAGGCATACTAGTGACACTCTGTTTGTCTATGTATTCACACATGTATTATGTTTCCGGTTAATACAATTCTAGCATGAATAATAAACATTTATCATGATATAAGGAAATAAATAATAACTTTATTATTGCCTCTAGGGCATATTTCCTTCAGAGGCGTGCGTGCAGGTGTGTGAATTGACGGAGACGTGCTTGCTGCGCAATGTCATCGGGAGGCATGCGAGTAGCTGTGTGAAACTTTGGTAGGCATGCTAGCAGTCCGGTGCGCAGGCTCACCGGGAGGCGAGCCATCGGTTTGACCGCCGCCTGCCTCTCTCCCACAACTCCCACTACTCCATATTAATGGTGCGCCCGAGCGGCCGCAACCCCCATCCTCGCTACACACACACACACACACACACACACACACACACACACACACACACACAATCCTCTCTTTCCGCTTGCATCCTCGACGCCGCTCTCAGTCCTCAAAGCCATCAGTGTATGAGGATGCCGCCAAAGCGCCCCATTGGAGGGAGTGGCGACGCCGGGGCTGCTAAATCACCGGAGCACGGCGTGGAGATGGAGACAGAGGTTGCCTTCACCGCCGGCGAGTTATCGTTGCACCCTGACATCGTCGACGGCGTTGAGCTTCCACAGTCGGAGGCGGAGTTCCACACTGACTCCGAAGACCACTCCGGTGATGACTCCAACGACCACTCCGACGACGACTCCGACGATGACGGACAGATGGTTAGTCATCTATACACATTTAGGTGTCAAATAGATCATAGGGGTTCTCTGGTTACTCCTGCCTCCCCTTTTTGGAATAGAAATCATGTGGTTATGTTCTCCCAATCCATGAAATCTGAGTAAGTTTCGTTAGATCCGTGTAGTGTATTGATTGTTTGAATGGTACAGGTGATAAGTGATTAATTGTTTCATCCGTGCAAATGATTTTTGCTAGTAATCCGATTAGGGTTAGTGTTCGTGCTAATAATTCCTAGCAAGGACTTAACAATTGATTTTGAATGACCTACATATGTTAGTGCCATTATTTTCTTCGAGATTGGTCTATACATAGATGACTGTGCCTAAAAATCGAACCATAATGTCTGGATATGTATAAATAAATAGCCATAAATTCCTAATCCTACTTCACGGCATGTAATCACTGATTTGATGCCAAATTTGTTTTACTATTTGTATAGGTGCTGTCTGACAGCGAGGATGAATGCCCAGAGGAGGTACAAGAGGCGAATCCTGAGGGATCTTTATGCGGGAATGCATAACAGGCGTATTAGGACCTGGAACGACGGCTATGGATGCCCATTTTGCAACCACAAGATTCATGACGCGTATCTAAGTGTTCTGGCGCATGCAAGAGGATTGGCCGTTGGCTCCTTCAAGCAGAAGTATTCTCGCAGGGTGGCGCACCGCGCGTACGCCGAGTACCTAGAGAAGCTTCAGGATCATGCCGGCCGCATTGTGAGATGAGATGTGGGATGGATCGAACTATGTACGCTTGAGTATGCTTAATAATGGTTGAAGTATGTACTTATGGTTGAACTATTCTTATGTACGTGTACGCTTATTATCTATGTGTGAGTATTCTTATGTACGTTGATATATGCTAGCTTCCCCGACAAAATCATCCATCTAGACTTTGTTCGAAGTAAGTTTTCTTTTCAACTATCTGCATATGTTGACTTACCCAGCAATGTCAAATGAATTGTGTAGTATTTAAGCAGCCAATTGTTATTCCCTTTTCTTACTATGTTCCTACCTAATAACTTCTAGTTACCAATACACTTTTCTATTGCCCTGTTTTAACTAAATATTCCATGTACTTCCATTTCTATCAGAAAGCACCGCTGACAGGGAGACTTCGGAGGTGAAGAACGGGGCTGCCAACAAGCAGAGGCGGGGCGAGCTAGAACCGCAAGTGACTCCAGCAGGCCTAGACTTTATCAGCAGCCTCCCTGATGATATGTTGAGAGTCATCATCTCCCTCCTCCCAATCAAATATGGGCCGCGGACAACCCTCGTTTCCCGGCGATGGCACCCCCCATGGCTATCGCAAAAGCTTGGATGCGTTCTCCAAGATCCTCGGCAGTCACCTTGGCCCAGCCAAAGGCCTTATAATGGGCAAGTTCCATTCCAATGGCAAGGACCGAGCCAAGCTTGACGACTGGTTCCGATCCCCCGCCCTAGATCAGCTCGAGGAGCTCACTTTTAATGATGGGCATATGCGGTCGCTGCCAACGTCCGCACTCCGCCACGCACCCATGCTGCGCATCGCCAAGTTCAGGAACTGCAATTTCCCGCCCCTTAATGACGCGCTCGCTCTTATTCTACCACGACTGAAGCACCTCGAGCTTGTCGCCGTCTGCCTCTCAAAGGGTGACATGGAGCGCCTGCTCCGTGGCTGTACTGCACTCGAGTGCCTTCGTCTTCAAGCGATCAATGGGTTGAGTACCTTCCACATCACCTTCATGACTCTCCAAACTATTTATGTGCGTTGTTGGTGCGGCAGGAAGACATCACAAGATGTGTACCACGGTATGGTCATCCAGGATACACCTGCACTTGAGAGATTACTTGTAGTTGATCAAGAAGGTCCAACAAGAATCAATTTCATTTCTGCGCCAAAATTGACAGTGGTGGGCTACTCGTCTGACAAATACTCTGAACTTGTTATTGGATCCACACTCGTTCAAGTAAAACAGCCGCCTTCTACCTCTCCTTCTAGAAATTAACATTATTTCTAATTTTGAATATGTTTGTTCGTCTGTCATTCAGAAAATGATTCCGACAAGCTTGACCCCGAAACTCCACATAGTGAAGGTCTTGGCACTAGAATCTATTGAGCCTGACCTGGAGCAAGTTGTCAGTTTCCTGAGATGCTTACCGTGCCTGGAGAAGCTATATATCGAGGTGATGTTCCTTTCCTGTTAAATGTTAACCATAAGGGAGTTCAATTTGTGACACCTTTTTCCAAGTTTACAATGACAATGTAGTACGATTTATGAAGGTTCTTTTGGAGGATTTCAGTACATACATGCCCCCCCCCAATGTAGGTTTTTTTAACAGAAAGACTGTAAGGGAACCCCCTACAGTATAATTGGTGCAACAACCCCAAATTGCAAGTACCATGCCTTGAACCTGGGTGGGTGGGAAGGCATCAGCCCCTTCCCACCACTAGGCTATGCCTTATTCTGCCCCCCCCCAATATAGGTTGCTTGATCCATATGGTTACAATGAATAAGCATTTATCCTTTGGATTCATCTGTACTAGTTTTCTTAGGGAACTTTTCATCCACTCCAACCTCTTGTGAAGAAGGCTACATTTTTCATCAAATGCCCATGTTAATCATGTCAGATCGAAGATGGCATGTTAGTGCATTTTACAAATCCTGCAAACCAAATAGCTAGGCCTGTAGTAATGTTCAAAACTGCATGTAGGCACTAACACGTTTTCTTATTTTGCAGATAAGATTAGGCCTAGTGGTGGATAATGTGATACAATATAACAATCACGTTGAATGCCTAGATCTGCATCTCTCAGAAATTACTTTGAACTCCTACAGAGGGACCTTACCGGAGATTATATTCGCCAGGTTCTTTGTTCTCAGAGTAAGGGTGCTGAAGGAAATGAGGTTTGCCCTACATTTATTTCGCAAAAATGAATGGTTTGTTGATCAACGTCGGCGCCTGCGGCAGAATGGAGTAGGCTCCAAAAATGTTGAATTTCATTTTGGAACTTCAGATGACATAGTAATCAGAAGTCATCGTGTCAACCCCATACATGACTTCTCAGTGGCTGACCCCTTTGCAAAAAATGTGAGGTTTCGAAGCCAGACTTAGAAGCGGTGATATTAGTTTGAACCTCTCTGATATTCATGTTCAGCGGATCAGCGCGAGCGTTTGCAGCTAATGAGCTGAATTTCATTTCTAATATCAGTTTGAACCTTGTAATCTTTGAATTTGAGCCATATAACTCTGGAATTTGAACCTTGTAACATTTTGAGATTTTGTGGTACAATCGTTGAAATGGCATCGTATGAGACTCATATATTGCTAGCACTATTTTGACCTTAATATGCAATGGTCTTAGATTTTATTATCCATTCTCGAATCAGTTTACCTTGTCGATCTCACATCACACGATCTGTATAGCTAACTCGATTGCGATCTTCAACATTATTGCACACAGTTGGTTTCTTCCATCGTGTGCAGTGTAGAGCGCAGAATTAATTATCGCCCTCAAGTGTCCATCATCACCCTTCTGTGTCACTTTGACCTCATCACCCAAGGGTAAACTTATGACCAAAGTCATTCCACACACTTCGTTTTTACAAAGTTTTTGCCAATAAACGCCCATGATTTGTCCCTCTTCTAGCCGACGCGTGGTCAAACTAGCTGGGCGGGAAGCTTATGCGGTAAACAGCGCAGTAGCGCAGGAACAGGCTCACCGACGATACATTTGGCGCCTCTTCGAGCCCACGCGTGCGGTGCAGTGTTGTCAAACGTGCACTGGAATCCTCCGCTATGAACGTTGTGACAAGACGTGACGATTACAGGCCAGCCGACCCCCATTTATTACAGCGGCCATTTAACCTACCCTTGTGTCTCTTCAACCTTTCGATCGCGCCCCACCATTGCAAGAAGCACACCCACCACGAGAAATTCTTAGAGGGTATCCTGCGCGGCTCCAATGGCACTCCGAGCGGTTGCCGACGATGAGCAGTAGTTCACCATGCATGCCGTGGTGGACACCCACAGAAGGTTCATGGACCTCTCGGTGGTGTACACCAACGACCCGGTCTGGGTGGAGCACTCCATCCACATCATGGAGTTGTTGCTTGTCGAGGAGAAGTGCAAGGTGGTCGGGTTCGACATCGAGTACACCCGCGCTCGTGCCGGTTCTCGTCCCAAGGTTGCCATCACCCAGATGTGCGCGCGCCACCACGTCCTCGTCTACCACTAGTGCCTGGCCACAAGGCCTTGCGAGCGTTTCCCCAGGTTTGTCAACAGCCCCCACTACATGTTCGCTATGGTGGATAACACCAACGATGTAAAGGCGCTCGAGAATTCATGCATCACCTGCCAGAATCTTGTCGACATCCAGGGCCAATACAAGATCAGGGGCAGCAAGGAGCATGAGAAGGACTCACTAGTTCACCTCGCCGAGGCCATCATCGACCCCTACTACAGAGACATGAAGGATTCGTGCAACAAGGACAAGCGTGCCTGGCACTCGGCCTGGATGGAGAAACTCGACAAAGCTCACGTCGTGTACGCAGCCAAGGAGGCGTACACGAGCTACGACATGTACAGGCAGGTCGTTGACATGAGGAAGTCCCTCCTTCCCCAAAACAGCCAGGGATCCAGCCGGAAGCAGAGGAATGGCAGTCGTCGTCGCAACAATAAGTAGATGATTAGATCCTCGTTTCTCCTACTTTAGTGTGCATGTAATTGATTTCTTCGTTGTGTGGAAATGTTTTTTGTGTAGTCACTTGTGTAATTGTATGCTTAATTTGGTTATGCAATGCTGTCTTTTTAAGTATATATGTTGATGCTTTGTAGACAAGCGTAGATGTTGTGCAGACAAAGAAAATCACATCGCACACGGACTAAACAATGGAACCCGTTGGTGATGTTTTCATCAATCACTCACAATTGTATACCAGCAATCGTTTGCTCACAACACACACGGCTTGTTAGCAGTAATCGTCCGTGTTGATATCGGTCTTCGCACACGTCTCCGATTACAGACCTGTTTGCCTCGTATCACACACATCTTGTTCATTTAAACCGTTTTCTGTTCTCATGTCTCAACACAAACAGTTCATCCGAGTGAACCGCATGCCGTATATCACACACACCTTTGATCTGGCCACCGTTTCTGTTGTGTTGCCTAATCACAAACAGTTCATCCGAGTGAACCGTATGTTGTGTATCGCACACGCCTTCATCTGGCTACCCTTTTCTTTTGTTCCTCCTCATCACAAATAGTTAACTGAACTGAACCGTATGCCCTTCATCGCACACGCAACTAAAACCTGAACCGTGTTTGATGCATCCGTCATCGCAAACGTTTTATACATTCTGACGTTTTTCATATAGCACCGTTTGCGATTATTGCATCACACACAGTTTCTCGAAGGGTCTCTGATCGTAGTGTCGCGTTAGCAGCATCCTTCAGTAGTGTCTCTCCATTCCAGAACATAAGGTGAATCGGCTTTCGTGCAAGTCAGACATATGTATGTTAGACCAATATTGTAGAATGAAGTATCAACATCTATAGTAAAAATAAACGAAATAGGAAAATACTCCCTCCGTTTCTTTTTACTCCGCATATAAGATTTGGTCAAAGTCAAACTACACAAAGTTTGACCAAATTTATATAAAAATATATGAACATCTACAATACTAAAACTATATAGTATGAAAATACGTCTCATGGTGCATCTGATAATATTGATTCCATATTCTGAATGTTTATTTTTTTAATATAAAATTAGTCAAACTCCACAAAGCTTGACTTTGACCAAACCTTATATGCGGACTAAAAAGAAAAGGAGGGAGTACTTTTCGCGATGGATCTAATGATACAAATCAGATATTGTAGATATTGATATTTTTTTCTAAAATAGTTAGTCAAACATGCAAATGTTTGACTTTTTAAAGATTATAATACACTTTATATTTTGGAAAGGAGGGAGTATAAGTCAATTTCAAAATATTTCACAAATAGTTTCTCGATAATTTCTTAAGTTTAGTTATCACGATGGTATCTGGGGGTTATTGACACTCCCTTATACTCAAATAGGTATATTTAGATATTCACATAGTCTTAATTATGAATCTCTTAGTGTTATTTTGTGAAACTACATTACAGAAATAGTTTTCATGAAAAATACAATGCTCGTATTTTCTTAGAATTGTCAGAAATATGATGGTGGAGCCTCTCACCAGAGATGAAGAAGAGGACAAGGGGGAAAGCAAATGGCTTCATCGAAGGGAAACCAACGACGTGCTAGGGGAGTTTGAGACATGTGAAATCTGTGTTGCCAACTCCATGCACTCCAAGGACGAGCATGTTGTTCCCTGGATTCGACATGGGTGTCTCAACCAAGGTAGTTTACCCTTCCTTAGCCCATCTCACTGGGAACCATCATCACGAGAGACCCCTTGTAGGATCAAAAGTATGTCTAGAGGGGGGGGGGGTGATTAGACTACTTGACCAAATAAAAACTTAACCTTTTCCCAATTTTAGTTCTTGGCAGATTTTAGCTACTTTAGGACAAGTCAAGCAATCATCACACAATTCAAGCAAGCATGCAAAGAGTATATTGGCAGCGGAAAGTAAAGCATGCAACTTGCAAGAATGTAAAGGGAAGGGTTTGGAGAATTCAAACGCAATTGGAGACACGGATGTTTTTCCCGTGGTTCGGATAGGTGGTGCTATCCTACATCCACGTTGATGGAGACTTCAACCCACGAAGGGTAACTGTTGCGCGAGTTCACGGAGGGCTCCACCCACGAAGGGTCCACGAAGAAGCAACCTTGTCTATCCCACCATGGCCATCGCCCACGAAGGACTTGCCTCACTAGCGGTAGATCTTCACGAAGTAGGCGATCTCCTTGCCCTTACAAACTCCTTGGTTCAACTCCACAATCTTGTCGGAGGCTCCCAAGTGACACCTAGCCAATCTAGGAGACACCACTCTCCAAGAAGTAACAAATGGTGTGTTGATGATGAACTCCTTGCTCTTGTGCTTCAAATGATAGTCTCCCCAACACTCAACTCTCTCTCACAGGATTTGGATTTGGTGGAAAGAAGATTTGAGTGGAAAGCAACTTGGGGGAGGCTAGAGATCAAGATTCATATGGTAGGAATGGAATATCTTGGCCTCAACACATGAGTAGGTGGTTCTCTCTCAGAACATATCAGTTGGAAGTGTAGATGTGTTCTGATGGCTCTCTCCACGAGTGAAGAGGAGGTGGAGGGGTATTTATAGCCTCCACACAAAATCTAACCGTTACATACAATTTACCAATCTCGGTGGGACCGAAACAACAAACTCGGTCAGACCGAAATAGTAAACCTAGTGACCGTTAGAGATTTTCGGTGGGACTGACATGCAACTCGGTAGGACCGATATGGTTAGGGTTAGGGCATAACGTAATCTCGGTGAGACCGATTACACAAACTCGGTGAGACCGATTTTGGTAATAAGCTAACCAGAGAGTTGGTCAGGTAAACTCGGTGGGACTGATTTGCTCTTTCGGTGAGACCGAAATGTTACAAAAAGGAAACAGAGAGTTTACATTGCAATCTCGGTGGGACCGATCCGCTCCTTCGGTGAGACCGAAAAGTTACGAAAGGGAAACAGAGAGTTTGCAATCCCATCTCGGTGAGACCGAGATCCCTATCGGTAGAACCGATTTGCTAGGGTTTGGCAATGGCTATGACAAGTGAAACTCGGTGGCGCCGGGTTGAAAGAATCGGTAGGGCCGAGTTTGGCTTTGGGTTTAGGTCAAATGTGGACATGAGAAAGTAGTTGAGGGTTTTTGAGCATATCACTAAGCACATGAAACAAGAGGCTCATTAAGCAACACCTCATCCCTCCTTGATAGTATTGGCTTTTCCTAAAGACTCAATGTGATCTTGGATCACTAAAATATAAAATGAAGAGCCTTGAGCTTTTGAGCTTGAGCCAATCCTTTGTCCTTAGCATTTTGAGGGATCCACTTTCAACATCCATGCCATGCCAATCATTGAGCTTTCCTGAAATAATCATCTTCGAATAGCATTAGCTCAATGAGCTATATGTTGTTATGAATTACCAAAACCACCTAGGGATAGTTGCACTTTCACCCCTTAATCAGGACACCATCACAAGGTAGTGGAGGAGGAGCCCGTGCACCTTCGTGATCGTTGGAGGCACCAAATCATTCATGACTTTGTCGCACTAGATGCGGCATGACAGTCACACCGATCGGTTGATGCGGGCATACCGCTTGTGCTGCGGCGACGCCGACTCCTACGTCATCAGGCGTCTGACTTGGACGCCGTGGTTGCACCGGGGAGGGATTCTCCTGCTTGATGCACTGGAGAGGTGACGACGCTGGCTCTGCCTTGACGTGGTGGAGAGGCGATGAGGGCCGCGCGAGACTATGGTCCTTAATTGACCACTCGATGAGGAGTGCCAGGTGTCCCTGATACTCCTCCTCTGTCGTCGTGGCTTTCACGAGGAGGGACGACTCCTACTCCTCATCATCATCAGAGGAGAGGATGATATCCTCTTTGGTGGAGGAGTTGGACACCGTGGAGGATGGTCGCCTTGGATGCGGCGCATTGGCCGTATTAGTCTTCTCGGTATTTGTGCCGACATTGAAGCGGCACTACCCAATCATCTAGTCGCCTCGTTGTGATTGGCATCAATGTCATTGAGTCATGTCCTCTCTGCAGTGACTTGATAAACATGAATGTGTGGCAACCCTTTCACGCGAAAAGGGACTTGGGTGGGACCTACAGGTCAGACATGTACATGACAAACGTGTAGACTTCCCCTTAGTTTGCTCCCATGAACCAATGCGACACAATGTTGGATGGTTTACATTGCCCGAACACGGCGGTTCTGGCGTTGGTGGGCATTCTAAGGGTCCGCATTTTCATGGCCCTCAAACTTTATCTACAAATATTAAATTATTCATATTGTTTCTAAAATATATGATGATTATACAGAGGATGAGTGGCTGAGGTTAATTAGTTAGGGCCAAGGTGGGCCATGCCAGCAACTAACTTTATTTCAATATATTATTAATGCTCTACACCGAGGGAAATAGACATGGGCTCCTGGTTGCTCCACAGCCCTATACGGATAATAAATATAAAAAATACCAATAAAAATCAAGAAAATCAGGATCTTGGAGATATCAAACCTGGGTGCTCAATCTACTATCGTGTGATGTTTTGTGATAAAATACCAGAAAACATATCCGTGGCGAAGGAAATACTGTCCAAACTAAAATCCATCCAAACTGTTATTTTTATACATCAGAATTTTTTGTGTTTATTGCATGAATATGTTTCTTGATATTTTTTTCATGAAATTTTACACGAAAGTAGAGCAGACAGACAAGTTTGGTATCACAAAATCCCAGTTTTTTCTCAAATTTCTCGGTATTTTTTTGAGCTGAATGTTCATACAGGGAGGTGGAGCACCCATGTGGTACAAATACTCTTCCCTAGTACCAAGCACTATTTTGGCCAAATGTGACATAATGCATTAGATTAACCCTCTCCACTCTTTATGCAATGCTAACATAGCCCCCTCGTAAACCTTGTTGAAGATCTACCACTGTGGAGGCCTCGCTCTGACAAGCATGTGGCCGCCATGTGTATAGCATTGTATGTATCTTGGATAGTATCTATTTGTTATATGTAATGCATTTTCCTTATTTATATATTAGAAATAGTTAATAATACTATAATTTAAAATTTTGAAAATATAGAATATAATGAATAATAATAATAATTCATAATAATTTTCTCAAACAAAGAATTTTAAAAATATTTTTCCCTTTTTGGTTCAAATTTAACAATTTCAGTCATATTAAAATTCTGTAAAAAACACAAATTTCAATTATTTAAGAAATATTCTAACTTAATTTAAAATAAAAAATCAATATTATCCGACACATATTTCCCAACAATTTCAGCTATCACATATTATTTTAAATTTTATTATAAAATAAATTGAAGTAGCACATATTTCAGTTATTCCATAAATATTTCAAGAATTATAAATGTTACAAATATTGTCATATTTCAACAATTTTTTCTGAAACATTTCCATAAACATTTTATGCACAGATCAGTTGCTATGCTTTTCAAAACATTTCAGAGACATTTCACACAATTTTCAACATCTGAAGTCAAATTTTATTTTCTGTTCATATATTTTCATACACCTTTCAGACATATTTTAATCGATTTCAGTTATATGAACCAGTTTCATAAACATAGGATCAGTTGCTATACTTTTCAAAACATTTCAGAGACATTTCCCACAATTTTCAACATCTGGAAGTCAAATTTTCATACACATTTTAATCGATTTCAGTTATATGAACCATTTTCATAAAGATAGGACACACAGTTTCAGAATAGTTTCCATATATATAAAATATGTGGAAAATATGGAATCCAGCGTGTACAAAAAAATATGGAAATACTCTGCTCGCTCCCTACAGAGCACCCGCTCGTCCTGCGTGCGCTCTGCTCTCTATTTATACTCGAAGAATCCAAGAGCACGAGCGTATTTCCATCCCATCGCCTACCGCCGCTGAGATTCAGAATCTTGCCGCTGATCAGAGCCCGCGGCGCCCCGCCGCTGGCATCCGACGCGCGCAGCCTACCGCGGCCAGAGCAAGCAAGAAACCCAAGAAGGCCGGCATGGTCCGGGACGGGCTCTCGCCGGACTCGACCGCCGACGATGTCCCCAGTCTGCTGGACGTGATCTATCACCCCGAAGGCCCTCGCCCCAATGCGCATCCACGACGGGCCCCTGTGGAAGTCGGATCGACTGGTCTACCAGAATCGCCTGCAGATTTCGTGCAAGAACTTGCGTTCCAAGAAGCAGCCGATTCCGCTGGAGAAGTTCCTGATGGAAGCAGAGAAGCCGCGGGTGAAGGCGCAGGCCTACGACCGCACCGGCCAGCCCTACCTCCTCAGCATCAACTACGTCAAGTCCAACGACTCCTACCGCCTCGTCGGCGGCTGGGGCAAGTTCCTGAAATTGCACAAGCTGACCGTGGATCCGAAGAATGACGCCATGGAGCCCATCAGGATCCGGGTGTTTGCGTTCCGCTCGCCGGCGCTCAAGGTGGGCGTCCCCGACGAGCAAGGCGGCCGGCTGGGACTCCTCCTAGTACACTATCACCAGAATGACGGCCCGGCAAAGCATGCCTTCTCCATCGTCAAGGATGTCCTGGCGAAGGACGATGCTGATGCTGATGATAGTTGATAGCGGCGAGCCGGGGTGAGGGAAGGCCCCCGACCCCATCCATGAATTTAGTGTAGATCGATCGATTTGCTACTCTGTTTTCCAGTTCCACTGCTAGACTAGTTACTGGGCATGATTGATCCTTGGCACGAAACATTGGCATTTTGACCGGATTTCTTTATGTTTTGACATAGCTAGCTATATGAGAAGGTCTCCTGATTGGAATGCATTTTAGTACTGAATTCATGTTAAAGCTTTCCAGTCACGCAATTTACGATGTGCTTTTGTCAAATTTGCCTACGTTTCCATGCTCGCAGATGCATATTTCCATCCCAAAGATGAGTTGGGCCATGCATGCATAGTGGCCGAGCGTGATCAAAGCATAAACTCCATATACAAATGCATACTCCCTGCCATAGACGGGCATTTAGATGGCCATGCCATGACAGTATATATAAAACTTGTTCACAAAAACACAACAGATATAACATGTTGACACTTTCTCTTTTGTAAAACGAGATTAAAACCCTGGCCTCTGTACCAATCGATGCACACGACCATCTTTCTTAAATATTCAACAAAGGTCTCACAAGAACATACATCAAGTCATCCGAAGCCACCACTCACACCTACAACTCAATAATGTGGAGTGCTCTCACTCTTCATATCTAAAACCGGTGTCGTCGCCGATCCATCTACATAATGTATCGGAACCAACAGCCGGTGCAGCAGACCGAAAGCGTACACCACATGCATACGTTTTAGAAACCGCCATCATCATTGAACCGATGACCCATCTTCAGGAGAGAGATCCGCATCATCCTTGTCGGTATGGCCATCCGTCGACGCCACCATGACGCCACCTCCCTGTGCTCGTCCATCCAGACGCGAAGCCTCTAGAAGATCTGTCATGCGTAGCACCTGACAAACATGCATGACAGCCGGCCAGGCATGTCTTGACATCTCCATTGAAGCTCCATGCAAGATGAAGACGCTCCACCTCCTACCTCTGTCTTTCAGCACTGCTCCACAAATGATGCTCCCAAGAGAGGAATGACACGGCAATGCTGACATTTTCCGATCTAGAAGATCCGATCCTAGGGTTACCCTCGGAGATACATGAGTGGGTCAACATTAGGTACACGGCAATGCCTTCATCAAGATAATGGCACAGAACGCCGCCATTGCCCGCCGCCTGCTCGGTTTTCACCGTCAACTATGTCTTGCCAACTCGTAGCCGGGACTAGATGACGGATCTCGAGATCCTTCATCTAGTCTGACCACCCAGCCGCAGACCGACCACCTCTGACGGAGGTGATGGCCACCACTGCCAATCCAAGGGACACCGCATCGCCGCTCGCCCTCGCAAGCACGCCGACACCATGAGCCACCGCTGCTGTGCCGCCGAGCCCTGCGCCCACCCACTGTCGCCGCCTAGATAGGTCGGCCCGCATCGGCCATCCCCAAGTAGCGGAGAAAAGGAGCCCCACCGCCGGCTACCACGTGGGGTTTTGCCTCGGGGGCTCCGGACGACAGCGAGGGTATGGGAGGACGGGGAGGAAGGGATGGGAGTGTGGTGCCCGCCACCGCCTGAGTCACCTGGGTGGGTGGGAAGGGGGACGATGCGGGAGCTCAGATGCGATCTGGAAGGGGAGGACACGCAATGGCTCGCCCATATATACCGGGGCATTGTGGAGAAGTGAATGTAGGTGCTCGAAAATTACCACACACCTAATAATCAAAAGACAACTAAACGTCATCAATAACTGAGAATTACTCTTCTACTCTTTCTACCTTTGAGGCCAGCAGTTATAGTCGTATATCCGAAACCATTTTTTTTTATGATTTCTCAGGCTATTTCTAGCAGCAAATTGTCTGCAAGAAAAAATATTTCCCATTCTATTACACATGCTTGAGAAAGCACGCTCAATCACTTACAATGCGAACTGGGAGTTTGTAATAAAGTACTCCCTTCGTTTCTAAATATTTGTCTTTTCAAAGATTTCAAATTAACTACAACATACGGATATATATAGACATATTTTGGAGTGTAGATTCACTCATTTTGCTTCGTATGTAATTACTTGTTGAAATATCCAGAAAGATAAATATTTAGAAACAGAGAGAGTATAAGTTATTCACTAACTACTAACATGAGTGGCATGCGACTCCAATCGGCGATGAGACATCAAAAAAATAAGAGGATAAAGGTCCACGACATCAAGTGGGTGTGCACCAGTGCACGTGTGTGGCTTGCCCGGTGTCAACATGCTGCTCCAAGCCTCCAACAGAGAGGAAGGCTATTGAGGAGGAAGGGAATTCAGTGGACCAAATCAGATCAGCACACGACAAGTCGCCATGGCCTATGAGGTTATTCTATCTAGGATGGAACCAAACTGATCGCTCCTGCCCCCGTGTCGTTCCCAGGCGGAACCCTAGCACAGCGGCCACCCCTTCCCCCTCCGATCCTGCTCCCCCCGCCACCGCTGAAGGAAGCCTCCGGTCAAAGGTCGCGAGGCTGACGATGGTGGTGGGTCCTCGTCCTTCTCGCGCGGCTGATGGCAGCGGGGGCCCTAACCTTTCTCGCATAGCGGGATCTCTGGCCGGAGATTCATGGCGGCCCTAGACGGCGTGGTTCGTCCGGTGGAGATGGGCGCCGGGGCGGCCCTGATTTCTTCAGCGACCTCGGTTGTCGCTATGGCCGTGAGAGCTCGGTGCGGCTCAGTTATTCATCTCTGTGTGGTGCGGGTGGTGGCAGCGGTTGGGAACCGGTGGGTGGTGCGGTTCTTGGGTTCTTTTTGCTCTAATATGGTGTTCTGCCGGTTTCCAGCGCTTATGGATATGGCAGTTGACGAGTTCCGGAATGCTCCGCCGAAGATCTTCATTGGGTGCTTGACGCTTCTAGATTCCTGGATCGGATGAGATTCGGTCGTATGCGTCCCTATTTCAGCCCGGGTGGCTTCAGGAGGGTGTGATGCGGAGCTTCGGTGCCTGTTGACGTTACGCGACTTGTCGGTATTTCGATTTTCATGGTGAAGAAAGTGGCGGAGAATGTCATGGTGGCTTAGGTCTGAGGCCTTCTAATGGCGGATAGAGTCTTTGTGGCGATGAGGACTTTTCTTGGTGCATCGTGACTCGTAGCAGCGAGATAGGCAAGTGGGGGCGGCAACACAGGTGGAGTACAAATTGTTGGCTTTCAGGGTGAAAAACCCAAGCTCTAGCTTTAATTGGTTGCGCCTGGCAGTGACCTTATTGAAGGCATTGTTTTGAGAGCGTGGATCTTCCCCAGGGTGAAAATCTAAGATCTATGATCGGGAGATGACGATGCTTGTACACTATTTTCTTCATGGAGGCATCGCTTCTGGAGAATTTAGACTTTGGGTGTTGTGTAGGTGGTGGTTCATGCTACAGCTATAAGGAATTGATCACTGTAACGGGATCTTTCTTTCTTTTCTTCTTCTTCTTCTTCCTTTTATCTTTTGGCCGTGTGCATCCACAATGTCTTTACGACATTGCATTGTTGCAGAGGCTAAGTGTAATTGGTATCTCCACGATATTATTATATTCCCTTTGTTGAAAATGGTGTATGCAAATGGAGCTGGGGCTATGGGGGAATTGAGGATGGTCGAATAAAGGCACGATTCACGAAGATTGGACGTGAGTGAGTCATGTGTGAAAAGGAAAGAATGATGCTTCCAAATCCATCAGTTCTTCTTCAGAAGTTGCCACCACTAAATTCTACATGAACAGTTCCTCCACGAAGGTCTTTGCATATTCCCCATGTGAAGTTGCATGCACCATCTTCTCAGTAGTTGCATCGTCATGGAGAAAGAGCAAACCATCCCTCAATATTTTTCCTGGAACAAGCCAGTGCATTTTATAACTAAATTTGCCCTCGCAGTGCCCTCTTTCTACTTGATACATAACTTTTGAATGTAGTAAGAACTCTTCATTACCCACTTTGCTTCTCTTCACAAGTAACATAGCCATCAGTCCATCGTTGTAGTCAATCAAGCCATTCACTATCTCGAACTTGCCAAAATAGTGCAGTTAGACACTAAAGCATTCCTTTGGATCTGGCGCCTCCTCAACACCCCTTGTACAAAAAATTGAAGCCTCATATCAGTACACACAAAATCAATCTTTACAACATTACACAAATAATTCAAACTTCATATCACTACAAAAAAAATTCAAACTTTATATCAGTACACCACCATCCACACTCCAATTTCCTCTTATCTCAATATATGCACATATAAGCCAAGTTTCCCATGATTCCCCTCTCTTCTGTAAAATAACCTGCTTGATTTGACTGTCATGGCAGGCGTCCAAAACTACTGCCATGGCAGGCGTCCGAAACCACTACCATGGCTACCAACTCACGGTCATGCCAACTAAATCTGATGCTTCTGTTGTCCACAACTGTGTCCTTCCCCAAACCCCAAAACTCCCACCGAGTCCTACTTTTCCATAGCTGTGCGATCATCGGAGGGGGTGGTGGAGGGGTCGAGTCATCAGCCGACCACAGAACTCACCTATGGCCATGACGTTGGCGGGCGGGGACAGTGGGGCAACTATCAACTCTAGTGACAAGGCAGGTGGGTGGCGATGACAACAGTCGGGGAGAGGTTGAGGGAGCTGAGTAGAAAGAAAATAAATAAATCACCTAAGCAATTCCTTCCCGAGAAAACCACCTGATTTAATCATTGACAAGTCATCTCGTCAAGTCAGCACTGCCTATTCAAATACCACCTAAAATTATGTCCAATACCACCTTGGGGTCTAATTGATCTGGTTTTGGAGTCGAGGGGGGAATTGATCCGTTGAGGTGGTTGGGGGTGGGGGGCTATACTTTCCTCTACAGACTGTTGAGTCGTTTTCTCCATGAAAATGATGCATCGATAAGAAGTGGGTTGGGCATTGCTGTGGACTTGCACGCATGACAATACGAACTGATCAACTATTTATGGGGCCTTCCTGTTTCATACATAAGTAGCTGGATTATCGACCTACTGCAAATGCCTCTGTAGTCGATCTTAAGATGATGTATCGACTTAGTCTCTCGGAGGTTTATAGTGATAAGATGTGTGTTTATAGGGGTCAGTCTATGTGCGTAAGTATGAGCGCCTGCATTTGAACTATGTATAAAACAAGCAACCTACCTTGTAACCCCACACGCGCCCTGTCCTCTGCCGGTCCATTCCGTTTTTTTCCCGCTGGTTCTAGAAACATTTTCGAACCTTCTCTGAACTTTTTTTTATCTTTCCTTTATTTTTTATTTTTCTATTTTTCCCTTTTTATTTTTATTTATCCTTTTTACCTTTCTTTTCAAATTCGTGAATTTTTTTCAAACTTGTTGACTTTTCTGAATTCATGAAAATTTTCAATTTGTGGATTTTTTAAAATTGTGTGCAGTTTTAAAATCAGAAACAATTTATAAATTCATTATATTTAAACATACCAGAATAATTTTCAAATTCATGAACATCTATTCAATTTCAAGACTTGTCCCCACTTTATGAACATTTTTTATATGCATTCACATTTCTTGAAATTTGGGAATAAGTTTTTAAATTAGTGTTTTTTTTGAATTTTCTGAACATTTTATGAATAGATGAACTCTTTGGAGAGAAACAATTGTAATTCACGGAACATTTTTTTGAAGTCATGAAGATGTTTGAAAGTTTAGAACATTTTGAAAATTCATGGAATTTTCTTGAAATTAGGAAACTCTATGAAATTTTCATCATATATTGTAATTTGGATTTTTAAATTTTTAGAACATTTAATGAATCCCTAAATATTTCCTAAATCTGTTATCATTTTTAAATTTGTGAACATTTTTTGAACTTTGCAAACATTTACGAAATTCGTGATTTTTTTTCTGAAATTGGGAACATTCTTTTTGAATTCACGACCATTTTGTGGTTCCACTAGTTCTGTTTGTAGTTTTGAATATTTTTAAATCTGTGTACATTTTCTATTATACATAAAATTAATAGTAAAACAGAAAACAAAGTGGATAATGAAAAATAAAAAATAAATGTAAAAAATGCGGACCACGTGAAATGGGCCGGCCTAAATCAGGCAGGTGGGTTGTGCGTTTGGAGGGTGTGCTCCAATCCATATGTGGATTTGGAGGTCCACTGTTTTTTTTTTCACTAACTCAATGGTTTGTTTTCAGTTTACATGTTGTTTCATTGTTTATTACAATACTGAAATGAAAGTAGCAGGGGCAAAAATAGTCAACAAATAAGATGGAGGTCAAGGGCATAGCGGCCAAGTACGACACCATGGGAGCTCCGTGCGTAGGCGCCCTAGAGCCCACAACTCTGTGTGGTCGCCCATGTACTAGGTCACACAACCCTGGCCTTTGGCTGTAGTGCTCCACCTAAGCTTGACAAAACGGAAATTCGGAAGCAGATGCGGGACGAAGGGACGGTGATCCCTATTTGACGCATTCTGCGACAAACAGTCTAAGTTTCAAAAAGGTGAATGACCAGGAGATGGATCGACCTAAGTAGCAGCTACCTACTCTATAGAATCCTGGCTTTTAGGAACTTTCCATACGATTCATGTTCGGTTTTGTCCGGTTTTCTGTTTTATTTATTTGTTTCCTTTCCTTGTTTAATAAAATGTTCAAAAGTTTAGGGAAAATGCTAGATTTCCCAACTATTCAAATTTTCAAAAACAAGCCTTGATTTTGAAAGAATATTCGTGATTTCAGATAATGTTTAGAAAATTTCGGGGTGGGGGGGGGGGGAGTTTTTAGAAAATGTGTAGATGGATATTAAAAAATTATCAATTTTCTTAAACTTTGTGATTTTAAGTAATTTTTTGGCAATTTCAAAAAATGTTTCTCCCTCGGATTTTACTAAATCAGCAATAATTAATATGGATCAGAGGGATTAGCTTTATAAAAATATTCGGATTTATGGAAATATTTATGTTTTTCAAAACATAGTATTTGACAATTTCAAAAATTGCATTACAAAATAATGTTTGTGCGTGTTGCAAACAATTGTCAGATTTTTCAAAACAAATAATATCAATTTTTTTAAAAAATTCTCACATTTCAGAAATATTTTTTCTTTCCCTAAACCGAATAAGAAACCAGCCAGAAAAAGATGCTCGCTACCATGACCGGTTCACTACCATGCACCGGTTTTATGCAGTGCGTTGGTTCGCTACCTCGGGTGGGCTCGCGATGATGGGCTAGCCCAGTCGGGAGTTTGAGGGCCGTTGGAATCAATCACGTATAGGACTCCTCAAAAAAAAAAAAGGAATCAATCACGTTGGGGTCTATGACCGGCTCGGAGTAGAACCCATCACCTTGTATAAACATTAAACACGAACCGTAATCGCTGCTTAATTAGCCTTTCTGTACGTACGTGCGCGCCGGTCAACACAAGACTCCCGGCCGTACACCACGTACGTGTGTTCCTTCCCCGAGCTATAGCTAGCTACATCTTTTGCCCGCAAAAAAAAAAAAAAAGCTAGCTACATCTTTTGCCTTGCCTTGGCGGCGTACGTCGACATGAAACGTCAACAACGCAGCCAGTTGGACGCCGGAATATGCCGCCGTCGTAGCCCACGCCTTCATCCCCAAATCCACGCCAGTGATGAGGGTGCCACAGTGGCCAGCCAACGAAGCACGCGTCTCCATCCCCGGACCCACACAAGCGACGAGGGAGCCCGAGTAATCCGCGGCCGCCGCGGCACCTTGCTGGACAACAATGATGATATGCTCTGGGAGATCCTACTCCGCCTCCCGCCGCAGCCGTCCTCCCTCCTGCGTGCATCCGCCGTCTGCAAGCGCTGGCGATGCGTGGCCACTGACCCCGAGTTCCTCCGCTGCTTCCGTGCTCACCACCGGAAGGCACCCCTCCTCGGCTTGCTTGTGTGTCGCAACAGCCACAAGAATGTGTTCCACCCCGTCCTGAATCCTCCCGACCGCATCCCTCCAAAGCGCTTCACCCTTGGATGCTACAGTAAAGTACGTTACTGTGTGCTAAGTTGCCGCCACGGTAGGGTCCTCATTGAAGACAGGAAGAGTAAAGAGGTTGTTGTGTGCAACCCCATCACAGGCGAGCAACACCGCATGCCCGTTCCACCGGCGTTCGACATGACCTATCTAAGCGGGGCGGTGCTCCGCGCTACCGGCGACCAGGGCCATGTGCACGGCAGCTGCCACTCTAGCCCCTTCAAAGTGGTCCTGTTGTCCATGTACATTCATGATGATCGACGACGTTTGGCTCGTGTTTTCTCCTCACAGACCGGCAAATGGGGCAATCTCATCTCAATAGAGACTCAACCTAAGACCATGTATGGTCCTTGTTGTCCCAACACCCTTGTTGGCAATATCATTTACTGGTTGTCCAGGTATGCGAGAGACGTTATAATTGAGTTTGATTTGGAGGGGCAGAACCTTACCCTAATCAAGGGGCCTCGCAGTATGAATGATTTTAGCATATGCCGGTGTCAGATTATACAGACAGATGATAGGATTGTTGGTGTTGCCATGTTATCTAATGATAACATTCAAGTGTGGCAGAGGGAGGTCAATTCTGAAGGTGTTTCCATATGGGTGTCCCAAAAGACAGTTGAATTGCGTAACATTATTAAGACCCTTCCTCAGAATTGGGAAACGATGCCATGGACCAAACTAGTGGGGTATGATGACGATACCAATGCAATCTTTTTATATATGCATGATAGTGCCTATATGGTTCAACTCAAATCAATGCATTCCACAAAACTTGATGTACCATGCTCTACGAAGTACTACCCTTTCAGGAGTTTCTACCTACCAGGTGATCACCCACCCTCTGTCTTATATAGTAGGAGTAGCTTAATCTGGTTATTTTTGTAAATGGTTGCTCACATAAAATTATTGTGATTCTTAATTGTACACTTACACTTGGACTTAGTATGCAAATTATGGTAATAAAACTTAGTAATTGTCCCTATTCTAGATGGATGAACTCATAGCCACATTATTTTAGTATGTGTTATCTTTTGATATAGTTGTTTTCTTTCCTCGAAAATACCAAATCAAATGTCAAATATTAACTTAGTTGATACTATGTATGAAACCTCAAGGATGGATATTTTGTATCCATTATTATTTCTTCTGATTTTGTTACTAAACTTAACTCCAACAAAACAACTTCGGTTCAATACGTGCTTACTAAAAACCATAGTGATTCTGTCATTTGTTCATGGCCCCTCCTACATGTGAATATTTGTCATAACTTTGGTAACACATGGAAATAAATTGATTTGTCATAATTTTGTCTTGTTGACATGATGAAGAATGAGTTTACATGAGAAAATTCTAGGCTATGCCTTTTCTTCATCTTCTTGCTAGCTAAATTCTCCATTATGAGGTAGCTAAGTGACTACTTTTATGAATATCACTTGCATTTTATGACTACTTTTGTGTAATAGCTAAGTGACTTATAACACACCTATAAAAATACGTTATATAAGTGAATTATTTTGCTCAAGGTATACTTGCCAGCTCATCTTTCTAATTGTTTCATCTTACCTTCTCTTATCCATTTGTCTCTATCGTGGAACTGTTGTTAATTGTCGGAACTCTTATGCTTCTAGGCACAACCATTGCTGGTGGAACTAATTAATGGAGCTAATAAGTTGGGATCATTATCTGGTTTGATGTGCTAATGCGCTAAAACGGTTCAGCAGGTAAGAAGATATTTTGAATATAATTTGTGAGTTTTTAAATGTTTGATTTTTCTCTTTGGAAGATATGTGACAGTAACCCGCAAAAAAAAGGAAGATATGTGACAGACAATGTGGGTAGCATGCACCCTCAAAATATTGGCGATGTGGATGAGATTTGGATTCGCACAGGCTAACAACATACATAAACAATTAAAATGGTGACGAGGCTACGTGTTGGAGCATAAATGATATGTTGATAACCGAGTGTTCTCCATTGGGTTTCTATATCATAATACATAAGTTGAAAGTAATATATTTGCAGCCCTTTTGCTATTACACACATCAGTCGGCTCATTTAACTCCATCACCTACAAAATTTATGTGAAAAGGGTGAAGGATTTAGATACTCGTAGGTGCTACTATAGGCTTTTTCGGTGTCTGCAGCAGGTTACTAACAAATTAACACATTTTTTCTCAAGGTGAAGGGTGCTGCAGTTGTCACTTATTACCGAGCTTCTCGCATCACATCAAATGCGGTCGGCGGAGTTTATATGTTATCTTCAAAAATGTCATCGTTCTTTAGTCTAGTCAAGTAGGTAATGTAGCAAGATGCTTTTGAATACCTAATTTGGGGTATTTCAACTTAATTATCCTAGTATCATTTCAAGTCGGATCTCATCATGTCTTGCCTTTTCTACATGTGGGTGCTTGGTAGTATTCTCTTTGGCCAGGAGAGTATCTCCCCCAGGTATTTGTAGGTTTGTGTGCTTGAAAAGAATGACATCGCACCTCTGCCATGGTTCAAAAATATGTGTTGCATGTGCTTGGCAGCTCTGGGAATGCCAGGATGTTGCTCTAGATTTTTATTTTACTTTTACAAATTCAAGATCTGTTGCAGATGAAATAAAATGCGCATCATATCAACAATATGAAGCCTCATAGGCAAAATTTAGTGTTGGTCAAGTAGTTGTATCAATGTTTACATGACTAAAATTAATGATATAGAAGTTTCGATGATGGGACGTTCTTACCCTGAGAGTGAAGTTGTTGTTGTTGTTGTCCAGTTACCTTAGTGGTTCGTATGAGCTAGAGGACGCTTCATTCTTAAAGCAGTTGTGAGTTGTTTGTTGTTGAAGACACGAGATTGGACAACGATGAGTCTATAATCGCACTCGCAAGAATGCATATGACATTCTTAGATTGTAAATATCCGTTGGAATTGTAAGTCATTTCAAGTGAGGGAGCAGAAACCATCCATCAGTACCCTCGGTAGGATGGCGAACGTGACTGGATGTACTAGAATGGAGCACGCACACACAGTTTACCTAAGTTAGCACCTTTGATGAGGAGCAATACCCTACGTCCTGCTTGGAGTTTGTATTCATGGTGGGATACCTCGCCGTACCATGGACGCCCCCTCGCTCGCGCGTTGTGCCGGCTCACAACACATCATCCTGATCACGCCGCCCGTCCACCGCCACACTCAACCGCCATCTTTCGTCTGCTTCGGCCGACAGGCGGCTGCTGGTACGACGTCTCCTAGGGCGCTATGAAACGGGCTAGGCGTGATTCCATTGTTTCCTACCCCATGTCATGGAGGAGCAAGAGACGAACCAAGCTGGGTGCACCCCGTTACTCTGCTTCGAGCCTCTAGGCACGGATGGGATGCAGGCCGTCTGTCGTTTGGTCATCGGCCAACCAGTATGTCAGTACCAAACACCGCGCTATTGCCAAAGTTTACCTGCAACGCGTGGTTTTGGGTTGCGCTACTTCTAGGTAACAGTAGTGCCGGCTACCTACCCCATGCTACTACTACTACTGATTTACCTATAGGCTTTTCCCTAGTAGTGTTCCTTTGCTCGACAACAGTCATCAATGGCGAGGAGGTCGTTTCCATCAGTAATGACGTCTTCCCCTTCCCCAAGACTCGACATTCTGGTTTGTCACACAACTTACTGTTGTTCTTCAGATTTTTTTGCGTATCCCACTGACTAAATGCATGTGCAACCCTATGTTCCAAATGACCCACACTGTTATCTTCTTAGTTGCCATCTATAGCCACCCAATAAAAGCTTCTCCTAAAAAACAAGGAAACCCTTCTTTGCAGGTTATCTATAGACACCCAATAAAAGATGGTTCACTTCCTCTCCCCGCGATCTCCACAGGAAACTGATGGATTTCTGTTTAAATTGGGTGCTCCACCTTTACTCATCTCATTCCCATCGTCCCCCATACGGGTGGGTGTCTGCCATACCACTCATACAGCTACCAATGGTGATCAACTTCCTCCCATCTGCTCCTGGACATTCCCTATGACATGTTGTCGGTTGAATCACCAATTTTGACTTCCTTAGATACTGGATGAACTGGACATCCGGGGCCTCACCTTGGTTGTTCTTCGTGTGCTGCATACCCATGCACCTCAGATTTACGGTTCCTATAGGTATAGATTGTTGTCACCTATTGCTTACTCTGATTTCTTGTGTGCTTGATTAATCTCTAAATTTAGCTGCTATTTCTGAATTGTGTATCATTGATTAATTTTGCGCCATGACATATACTGGTTGAATAATAAATATGGACTTCTTTAGGTGTTGGATGATTTGGACACCCGGATCGTCATCTTCATTTTTCTACAACTAAGATTAGAACTATTGTGTTAAACCCGATGATGGTTCCAATGTATTCATTATGTTGCCAACTTGGAGTCTCAAATCACTTTTTAATAGATATCTCTCAAATTTCATGTGCCACTTTGTTATAGCGATGAGCTAACAAGTGTGATCACCTTATTCTATGATAGTTTCGAACTCCACTATGGTAAAATAAAGTGAACATGTGACGAGAGATATATGCTTTAGCACCTACCTATTAATTTTATCCATCATTATATATTCTACTTCCAATTTCTCATTTCTGATTTCTGTTTTGATCAATAAGTTTGTTTAGTCATCCAATATATTACTAACTTGATGTTCAAAATTGGTTGCAAAACTGAATGTATTGAGTATACTGAACTGGAATTATATGCATGACATCTTTTTCTACAGTTTACTCTTGCAATATTTAGTGTGAAGTTGGACACATCGGTAGCTCTTCAATGTCGCATGCGACCTGCTTCAATCGCCTCTCCATACTGGATTCTCCCTTATTCCTCCATTCCCAGTCACACCCTACTATGTTGCTTCTCTGCTGTTAGATTATTGTATGGGCCACGTGGCTGTAACAGTTTTAAGGTTGATTAGCACAAAAGACAATAAAAGAGACCATTATTCTATTAGTGGTCATAGGTTTATAATGAATCATATTTTATTTATACTGACCTTTCTCAGCTTTTTACATAATGTTTTGCATTTGGATATATAGTTCTGCATATGTGTGTGCTACTATACAGTTTTCTTTGTTTGACAGCTACTTTTTTTATGTATTTTTCTCTATGTTTATTTGCATTTAACAAGATTCGGATAAACCTCCCAGCATCCAACATTACAGGTGTTCAACTTGCAGATCATTTTCAACAAGCTTATTTGGGTATTAATTTAATAGTTATTGATGTTATAGTTATGCAGCTATGTAATCAAGTCGGAGTCTGTTGTACCTGTTGTTTCTAAATGATGATGAATGTACAAATTATCGATAAGATTGATGTTTGATCTTTTGTCCCAGTTAGCAGCACATAAAATTATCAGCATTGTTAATGACAGTAGCTGCATAACAAGGTTTTGAAAGGTTTAGCTGGGAATAGTTGTGTAACGCCCCAGACATAACTTTCCCAATTTGTACTCCAACTCTTGCCGTTTCCAGCGTTAAGTTATATTTATTTCTCGGGTTCGGGTCTTTGTCTCCGTGTGTTGTTTTCGTTGTCATGCATCTCATATCATGTCATCATGTGTATTGCATTTGCATACGTGTTCATTTCATGCATCCGAGCATTTTCCCCGTTGTCCGTTTTGCATTCCGGCACTTCGTTCTCCTCCGGTGGTCATTTCTACCTTTCTTTCGTGTGTGGGGATTAAATATTTCCGGATTGGACCGAGACTTGTCATGCGGCCTTGGTTTACTACCGGTAGACCGCCTGTCAAGTTTCGTATCATTTGGACTTCATTTGATACTCCAACGGTCAACCGAGGGACCGAAAAGGCCTCGTGTGTGTTGCAGCCCAACACCCCTCCAATTTGGCCCAAAACCCACCAAACTCTGCTCCATCATCTAGATCGTTCGATCACGATCGCGTGACCGAAAACCGTACCTCATTTGGACTCTCCTAGCTCCACTTATGCCTATAAATAGGACCCCCCAAATTTCGGATCTCTCCCTCTCCCCGAAACCCTAAATCCCTCTCCGTCGCGCCGGACGTGTCCGATCCGACGCCCGCAGCCAATCCGCCGCCGCCACATGGCGCTCGCCGCCACCACCGCCGCCGCGGGCCGGGAGGCCCGGATCCGGCCCCCGCGGCCCGTCTCTCCGCCGCGCGCCCCCGCGCCTCCCCCCACACCGCGCCGCCACCTACTCCACCTCCGGTGGCCGGCGCCGCCGCGGCCGTCTCTCCGCCGCCCGGCCCGGCCGCCCCTCGCCACGACCCCGCCGCCGCTGCACTCCGCCGCCGCACCGCGCTGCTCCAGCCACCTCCAAGTCCCACGCCGCCCCGGCCTTCTCCTTCCTCTCCGGCCACCGACGAACTCCGGCGAGCTCCAAGTCCGGTCAACCTCGGGATCCACGCCGCCGATCCAGATCTGGATCTGAAACCCTAGCCGGTTGACTTTTTCCCCTCTTCCCCTAATTTTTGTGTATACTTTGACCTGCCATGTCCCCGCATCCGTAGCTCCGTTTTGGACATATAGTATATCAAAATGTTCGTCTCGACGAGTACATCATTTCATTCCATTGCATCATTTTCATTTGAATTCATCTTGATGCCCAAAATTCTGTTAGAAGGAGGCTTCGTGAGTTAATTGTCAGATCTGCTAGTTCATCTTAGACTTTTGTCATTTTTGCCATGATTGTTGTGTGCATGATATGCCTGTGAGTCCTTCATATGTTTTGTTAAACATCTTGTTATCTTTTCAGAGGTACAACCCATGCATTTTTTTGATGTGTGTGGTGACTTGTGCAAGCTTGCAAAGAGAGGCACCCGGTAAATCTGTTTTCAGGGACTTAGTAGTTTTCACTAAGTCTGGGATTATTTAGTTCATGATGCCATATGTTCATGCTGTTTCCTAGTGATCCGTGCCTCTTTTGAGGATGATCAGTCAACGAGTTTTGTTAATCGTGTTATGCTCTATCCATCCATGTCTTTACTTGCAATTATGGAGCAACCTAGCTTGAGTCAATCGAGCTCTACTTTTGCTTCGTTGTGAATCTGGGAAGATCGTCAACTTGTTTGCGATTTTGCCGATGCTATTGTAGTTGATCCGTGCATGCTATTCCATTGTTCTTGCCATGTCTAGCTAGCTTTTTGTGCCTTCTTAATGGATGTATGCTTGCCTTTCCATGACTTGCACCGTAGTGAGTGCATCGAGCTCGTTTACATGCCTTCGTGAGTAATATTTCAGCATGTCTTAGTTTTCACTAAGTCTGAAAACTGATTGTGTTTTAGCTATGTTCGTGTGCTTGTTAGTATTTTTTGTGATCCCTTTTGGCCACAGGTCACTAAGGGTCTTTTGTTAAGCTTGTTGAGTAGCTCCATGCCATGTCCTTCTTTGACATAATCAGGTCATGTATCATGTTGTTTTGTTACTCCAAAGAGGGCTTCATGATCTGAAATTTCAGACAAGTGTTAATTTCACTAAGTCTGAAATCTATTTTGCATTTGCGTTTTTGCCATGCTTGTTTGAACCTCATAATGGATGAATTGGCCGTGGCTCAGTGCTAGTATTTTGTTAAGCATCTTGAATGCTTCTCTGCCATGTCTTTTGTTGTCATGTTTGAGTGATGTAGCATGTTCATTTCATTGCATTTAGATACCTACTTGCTATAAATCGCAGACCGGTGTCATATTTGAATCGCTTGTCATTTCCAAACCGTAACTCCGATTCCGATGATCTTTATATCGTTTTCAAGCGATTTCAACCCCCTCTTTCCAGTGGCACACTTGGTTTTCCATGTTGAGGCCAGGTTCATGCATTTCCTGTCATATCTTGCATTTTGCATCCCGCATCGCATCCCGCATAGCATACCATCATTGCATCTTATTGTTTGAGCTTGCACGTGGTTGATTGTATCCTTGTTGCTTGTTTGTCTTGTCTAGGTAGAGCCGGGAGACGAGTTCGCTAACGAGGAGCCCGTTGAGTTTGCTTTCGAGGATCCAGTCAACTCTGACAGCTTTGCAGGCAAGATGATCATACCCTCGAAATCACTACTATCTTTGCTATGCTAGTTTGCTCGCTCTTTTGCTATGCCAATTCTACGATGCCTACCTTTTGCTTGTCAGCCTCCCAATTGCCATGTTGAACCTCTAACCCACCATGTCCTAGCAAACCATTGATTGGCTATGTTACCGCTTTGCTTAGCCCCTCTTATAGCGTTGCTAGTTGCAGGTGAAGATTGGAGCCGTTCCTTGTTGGAACATTTACTTACTTGTTGGGATATCATTATATGGCTATGTTATCTTAATGCATCTATATACTTGGTAAAGGGTGGAAGGCTCGGCCTCCCGCCTAGTGTTTTGTTCCACTCTTGCCGCCCTAGTTTCCGTCATATCGGTGTTATGTTCCCGGATTTTTGCGTTCCTTACACGGTTGGGCTATAATGGGAACCCCTTGATAGTTCGCCTTGATTAAAGCTTTTCCAGCAATGCCCAACATTGGTTTTACCATTTGCCACCTAGCCTCTTTTTCCCTTGGGTTTCCGGAGCCCGAGGGTCATCTTTATTTTAGCCCCCCACGGGCCAGTGCTCCTCTGAGTGTTGGTCCAAACTAGAGTCCTGTGCAGCGCCCCCTCGGGGAAACTCGAGGTTTGGTTTTAGTTGTATGGAGCGCTCATCTGAGTATGCCCTGAGAAAGAGATATGTGCAGCTCCTATCGGGATTTGTCGGCACATTCGGGCGGTGTTGCTGGTTTAGTTTTGACCTGTCGAAATGTCTTGTTGTACCGAGATACCGAGTCTGATCGGAACGTCTTGGGTGGAGGTCTATTCCTTCGTTGACCGTGAGAGCTTGTCATGGGCTAAGTTGGGACTCCCCTGCAGGGATTGAACTTTCAAAAGCCGTGCCCGTGGTTATGGGCAGATGGGAATTTGTTAATGTCCGGTTGTAGATAACTTGAACTTAACTTAATTAAAATGAATCAACCGTGTGTCTTACCGTGATGGCCCCTTCTCGGCGGAGTCCGGGAAGTGGACACGGTGTTGGAGTAATGCTTGCGCAGGTTGTTCCTATAGATTCTCGCTCGCGCTTTGCCTCCTCTTCTCGCTCTCTTTTGCGAATAACTTAGCCACCTTATATGCTAGTCGCTTGCTGCAGCTCCACATATATTTGCCTTACCCCTTCCTATAAGCTTAAATAGTCTTGATCGTGAGGGTGCGAGATTGCTGTGTCCCCGTGGCTCACAGATACTATAACTCCAGATGCAGGTCCAGGTGTTTCCGCTCCAGGTGACGAGTACGAGCTCAAGTGGGAGTTCGACGAGGACTCTCAGCGTTACTATGTGTCTTTTCCTGATGATCAGTAGTGGTGCCCAGTTGGGGTTTGATCAGGACCGTGTCGCATGTTGGGTTATTTTCTATTTTGGCGCCGTAGTCGGGCCATGAGTGTTTGGATGATGTATGTTATTTATGCACTTTGATGTGACGTGGCGAGTGTAAGCCAACTATGTATCTCCCCTTTTTATTATATATATTACATGGGATGTTGTGATGATTGCCTAACTTGCAACATTGCTTTCAATGCGGTTACGTCTCTAAGTCGTGCCTCGACACGTAGGAGCTATAGCCGCATCGAGGGCGTTACAAGTTGGTAATCAGAGCCTTCCCCGACCTTAGGAGCCCCATTGCTTGATCGTTTTTAGCAGCCGAGTTGTGTCTAGAAAAAAAAGTTTTGAGTCATTTAGGAATTATATATCGGAGAGCTTAGGAATTATTTTTACTTCCCAGTCTCCTCATCGCTCTGGTAAGGCATCCTGACGTAGAGTTTTGACTCTTCTCTTCTCAAATTTCACTAAAAAAAATTTAGGATCACGCGAGTATCTTGGAATCGTTCCGATGGCTTATGATGAGAACATTGTCTTGGTGCCTCCTGTCAGGGGTTTAGTGGAAGTGTCCCGGGGAGTTGAGCTCTGAGGTGTTGTCATCATAATTTTATCGTTGCAATTCTGGAATACTTGAGATATTTTCGCCGACATCGAAAATCTCTTTTATGCAGTTCGTTGGTGAGATAACCTCGACGCCACCCAGTACTGGGGCGGGAGTTCGGGAGTATCACCATAACTTGTATAACGGATGCTTTTCGAAGGTTGAGGTAGACGGTTTCCGAAGGTTTCTTGGTTATGTGTTGAAGGATGGATACAGCTGGATGTAGGAATTGCTAGTTTGGGTGAGATATTATGCTTCCCCTGTATCCCCAACACCTGATTGCATAACCGGAAAGTTTCGGGAGTTTCGTAGGTGGGAATTCTCATAGCTCTAGTTCTTCTTCCATGGATATTGGTTTGAGATTGGGATTTCTTACCGATTATTCGTTCCTGATCCGTACCTTGTTGATTTACTTCTTCTACCTAATTCTACGTGGCTTCGCAATTTAGGGATATGTGACCACTTCAAGAGAAATGCATTCGGTCATTTTGTTCGGATGTGAAGACTTTATGTTGCAATTTTCATTCCGTTGGTTTCAGCTTCATTTATCTGTCTATGTGCTAACGGTGGTCAACCTCTTCAGGATGGCTCCCGCTAAGAGCACCAGTCAGAACCAGAATCAAGATCCGCCACCACCTCCACCTCCTCCGGAGGCATGGCAAGCTGTGATGGCCGCAACCAATGCAAACACACAGTTGATCATGCAAATCCTCCAAGAGCACAATCAAGGCAGGCAAGGGAATCAAGGCAACAATCAGAATCATTTTGCTACACTGAACCAGTTCCTTGCTAATGGTCCAAAGACGTTCAGCAATTGTGTTGAGGCTTCCGATGCTGACGATTGGCTTGTGGATCTGGGCAAGCATTTTGAGTGCAGCAACGTCAGGCCTGAAGATTTCGTCAAGTTCTCTTCCTTCCAACTCAGAGATCAGGCTGCAAAATGGTTCCAGCAGTACAAGGATTCTAGAGGTGGACGTCTGATCACTTGGGATGATTTCCGTCAAGATTTCCGAGCTCATCACATCCCTCGAAGTGTGGTTGAAAGTAAGCGTCAGGAATTCCGCAATCTGAAGCAAGGCTCTTTGTCTGTCTATGACTACAACAAGTTGTTCCAGAAGCTCGCCCGCTTTGCCAAGCAGGACGTACCT
This sequence comes from Triticum aestivum, assembly GCF_018294505.1. NCBI lineage: Eukaryota > Viridiplantae > Streptophyta > Magnoliopsida > Poales > Poaceae > Triticum > Triticum aestivum. The sequence goes on from NC_057800.1 coordinate 10,584,539, forward strand.
GATGAGAAGAGCATGATATATCAGTTCAGGGGTGGTCTCAGAGAAGAAATTCAGCTCGCTCTTGTCCTCTTTGAGCCGTTGAGATACGATGAGTTCTACAACATGGCACTGAAGCAAGAGGCTGCTCAGTTGAGGTGTGATGCTTCCAAGAAGCGAGTCAGAGATGCTACTCCTTCTTCCTCTACTCAAGTGGCCAAGCAGCAGAAGTATTGGCTTCCTCCTCCTCCGTTTCGTCAGCCGTATCAGCAGAAGAGCAAAAGTGGCAGTGGTTCTTCCCACCCACCCAACCCTGGCTTTCAGAACAAGTCTTCGTATCAACCTCCAAGATCAAGTGCTTCGTACCACCGTCCGCTTTCAGAGGTCACGTGCAACAAGTGCCAAGAAAAGGGTCACTATGCCAACAAGTGTTTCAACCAGAGGCGTCTTCCTCCTCCCCCTCCTGTGAGATCGGCAAGTACAACAGTGGTCAAGCATAACCCCAAGCATGCCAAGGTCAATATGGTGAATGCAGCTCAGGCAAAGGACTCTTCAGATGTCATCATGGGTAACCTTCCTGTTAACGATATTCCTGCAAGAGTTCTTTTTGACACTGGTGCATCGCATTGCTTCATTTCTAAACCTTTTGCATCAAAGTATGAGTGCGATTATCAGTATCTGCAAAATTCTTTGCAAATTGTGTCATCGGGCAAGCAAATGACAGCTAATATCTGCGTTCCGGATGTTACTATCACTTTGGGTGACTACAAGTTTCTAGCTTCTCCTATTGTTCTAGGCGACTCGGATATTGATCTTATTCTCGGAATGGATTGGCTTTCTAAGCACAAGGCACATCTTGATTGTGCAGCCAGGCAGATTCAATTGACTCATTCGTCTGAGGATGTAATTGTCTTTGCCGCTCGTGATGATACCATCTGTCTGTTTTCTCTCAATGAGAAGGGTGAACTGGATGCTATCTCCCAAATTCCAGTCGTTTGCGAATATCAAGACGTCTTTCCAGAAGAGCTCCCAGGAATTCCTCCGCACCGGCCAGTTGAATTCGTTATTGATCTTGAGCCCGGCACGGAACCTGTGTGCAAACGTCCTTACAAGCTCGGACCTGAAGAGTTGAAGGAGCTGAAGAAACAACTCGATGAGCAAGAGAGAATGGGTCTCATCCGGCCTAGTTCTTCTCCGTGGGGTTGTGGTGTTCTTTTTGTGAAGAAGAAGGATGGATCGGACCGACTTTGTGTTGATTACCGACCATTGAACAAGAAGACCATCAAGAACAAATACCCACTTCCCAACATCAATGAGCTGTTTGAACAACTCAAAGGTGCCCAAGTATTCTCCAAGCTTGATCTCCGTATGGGTTATCATCAGATTCGTATCCGTGAGCAAGATATTCCCAAGACGGCCTTCAGGACAAGCTTTGGTTCATATGAATACACTGTCATGTCTTTTGGCCTCGTCAACGCTCCTCCGACTTTCTCTCGCATGATGAACTTCATCTTCAACGCCTACACCAATGACTTCGTTTTGGCCTATCTCGACGACATTCTGGTTTTCTCCAAGAACAAGGAAGATCATGCCAAACACTTGCGTTTGGTGCTTGATAAGCTCAGGGAACATCAGTTCTACGCCAAGTTCTCCAAGTGTGAATTTTGGCTCGATGAGGTTCTTTATCTTGGTCATATCATCTCTGCCAAGGGCATTGCCATGAATCCTGAGAAGGTGTCTGCAATTGTGAATTGGGAACCTCCTCAGAACGTGAAGCAACTCCGCAGTTTCCTCGGTCTCGCAAGCTATTGCCGAAGATTCATTGAAAACTTTTCTAAGATCGCGAAGCCTCTCTCAAATCTTCTTCAGAAGCACGTCAAGTACGTTTGGTCTCTGGAGTGTGATATTGTTTTCAACACTTTGAAAGAGAAGTTGATCACTGCTCCAGTTCTGACTCCGCCTGATGAATCCAAACCATATGAGGTCTTTTGTGATGCCTCTCTCCAAGGTCTTGGCGCAGTGTTGATGCAAGAGAAGAAAGTTGTTGCTTATACCTCTCGCCAGTTGAAGCCTAATGATAAGAACTACCCCACTCATGATCTCGAGTTGGCGGCAGTTGTGCATGCTCTTTTGACTTGGAGACATCTTCTATTGGGAAGAAAAGTGGACATTTTCACTGATCACAAGAGTCTCAAGTACATCTTCACCCAGCCTAATCTCAACCTCAGGCAAACTCGATGGGTCGAAATGATTCAAGAGTATAATCCGAGTATCGAGTATACTCCAGGCAAGGCCAATGTGATTGCTGATGCATTGAGCAGGAAAGCGTATTGCAACAGTCTGATTCTTAAGCCTTATCAACCCGAGCTTTGTGAAGCTTTCCGCAAACTGAATCTGCAAGTTGTTCCTCAAGGTTTCCTCGCCAACCTGCAAGTCTCTCCTACCTTAGAAGACCAGATTCGCCAAGCCCAGCTTCTTGATGCTATGGTGAAAAAGGTGAAGATTGGGATTGCCAAGAGTCAGTCCAAGTACAAGTGCTACCGCCTTGATGACAAGGACACTCTCTGTTGGGGAACGTTGCAGAAAACAAAAATTTTCCTACGGTTTCACCAAGATCCATCTAGGAGTTCATCTAGCAACGAGTGATTAGATGCATCTACGTATCTTGTAGATCGCGAGCGGAAGCGTTCAAAGAACGGGGATGATGTAGTCGAACACGACGTGATTCAAATCACCGATGATCTTAGCACCGAACGGACGGTGCCTCCGCGTTCAACACACGTACGGGACGGGAGACGTCTCCTCCTTCTTGATCCAGCAAGGGGAAAGGAGAGGTTGATGAAGATCCAGCAGCACGACGGCGTGGTGGTGGATGCAGGGCGTCACAGTAGCAGGGCTTCGCCTATACTACGCGAGAGAGACGTAACGGGGAGAGAGGGAGGCGCCAGGGGCTGTGGTATGAAATCCCTCCTCTCCCCCACTATATATAGGAGGGCCAAGGGGGGGGTGCGCAGCCTAGGAGATCTGATCTCCTAGGTGCGGCGGCCAGGGGAGGGTTTCCCTCCCCCCCAAGGCACCTCGGGGTGCCTTCCACCACTTGGACTCCTCCTTGGTGGAAACCCTAGGCGCATGGGCCTAGTAGGGCTGGTGCCCTTGGCCCATGTAGGCGAAGGCGCACCCCCTACAGCCCATGTGGCCCCCCGGGACAGGTGGCCCCACCCGGTGGGCCCACGGGACCCCTCCGGTGGTCCCGGTACAATACCGATAACCCCGAAACTCGTCCCGATGCCCGAAACAGCACTTCCTATATATAATTCTTTACCTCCGGACCATTCCGGAACTCCTCGTGACGTCCGGGATCTCATCCGGGACTCCGAACAACATTCGGATTACTGCATATACATATCTTCATAACCCTAGCGTCACCGAACCTTAAGTGTGTAGACCCTACGGGTTCGGGAGACAAGCAGACATGACCGAGACGACTCTCCGGTCAATAACCAACAGCGGGATCTGGATACCCATGATGGCTCCCACATGCTCCACGATGATCTCATCGGATGAACCACGATGTCGAGGATTAATCAACCCCGTATACAATTCCCTTTGTCAATCGGTATGTTACTTGCCCGAGACTCGATCGTTGGTATCCCAATACCTTGTTCAATCTCGTTACCGGCAAGTCACTTTACTCGTACCGTAATGCATGATCCCGTGATCAACCACTTGGTCACCTTGAGCTCAAAATGATGATGCATTACCGAGTGGGCCCAGTGATACCTCTCCGTTATCCGGAGTGACAAATCCCAGTCTCGATCCGTGTCAACCCAACAGACACTTTCGGAGATACCTGTAATGCACCTTTATAGTCACCCAGTTACGTTGTGACGTTTGATACACCCAAAGCACTCCTACGGTATCCGGGAGTTACACGATCTCATGGTCAAAGGAAAAGATACTTGACATTGGAAAAGCTCTTGCAAACGAACTACACGATCTTTGTGCTATGCTTAGGATTGGGTCTTGTCCATCACATCATTCTCCTAATGATGTGATCCCGTTATCAATGACATCCAATGTCCATAGCCAGGAAACCATGACTATCTGTTGATCAACGAGCTAGTCAACTAGAGGCTTACTAGGGACATATTATGGTCTATGTATTCACACGTGTATTACGATTTCCGGATAATATAGTTATAGCATGAATAAAGACAATTATCATGAACAAAGAAATATAATAATAATACTTTTATTATTGCCTCTAGGGCATATTTCCAACACTCTCTTCTTCGAGGATCGAATTGTGGTACCCAAAGGTGACCTTCGTAAAGTGATCATGAACGAGGATCACAATTCTCTCCTCTCCATCCACCCTGGGAGTACAAAGATGTATCAGGATCTCAAGCAAGCTTATTGGTGGACTCGAATGAAGCGCGAGATCGCCCAATTCGTGAATGAATGTGATGTCTGCAGAAGAGTGAAGGCAGAACACCAAAGGCCAGCTGGTCTCCTCCAACCTCTTGCCATTCCAGAATGGAAGTTTGACCACATTGAAATGGACTTCGTGACTGGGTTTCCAAAGTCCAAGTGTGGCAATGATGCTATATTCGTTGTCATTGAAAAGCTCACCAAAGTGGCTCACTTTCTGCCTATCAAAGAGTCGATCACTGCAGCTCAATTGGCGGAACTCTATACCTCTCGAATTGTCTCTCTGCACGGTATTCCTCAAGTGACATCTTCAGACCGTGGCAGCATCTTTACCTCCAAGTTTTGAGATTCTTTTCAGAAGGCCATGGGCACTAACATCCGCTTCAGCACAGCTTTCCATCCTCAAACAAGCGGTCAAGTCGAGCGTGTCAACCAGATTCTTGAAGATATGCTCAGGGCTTGTGTGATCTCCTTCGACATGAAGTGGGAGGATTGTCTTCCTTATCCTGAATTCTCATACAACAACAGTTTTCAAGCAAGTTCGGGCAAGGCCCCATTTGAAATTCTGTATGGCAGGAAGTGCCGTACCCCTCTCAACTGGTCCGAAACCGGTGAACGTCAGCTGCTGGGTAATGACTTAATTACAGAGGCAGAAGAAATGTGCAAAGTCATTCGTGATAACCTCAAAGCATCCCAATCCCGCCAGAAGAGCTACTATGATAGTAAGCACCGTGATTTGGCTTTCGAGATCGGAGATCATGTTTACCTCCGCGTCTCTCCTATGAAAGGGACTCATCGCTTCGGTATCAAAGGGAAGCTTGCCCCTAGATACGTGGGACCTTTCAAGATTGTCAGCAAGAGAGGCGACCTCGCCTATCAACTCGAGCTTCCTTCAAACTTTGCAAATGTTCATGATGTGTTCCATGTCTCTCAGCTTCGAAAGTGCTTCAAGACTCCTGACCGCACAGTCAACTTCGAGGACATTGAGCTCCAAGAAGATCTCTCTTATCGTGAGCACCCAGTTGCTATTCTTGAAGAGACTGAACGCAAGACCCGCAACAAGTCAATCAAATTTCTCAAAGTCAAGTGGTCACACCATTCCGACCGTGAAGCTACCTGGGAACGCGAGGATCACCTCCGTTCTGAGTACCCGGCGTTCTTTCAGTCCTAGATCTCGGGACGAGATCTTTTCGTAGTAGTGGAGTGTTGTAACGCCCCAGACATAACTTTCCCAATTTGTACTCCAACTCTTGCTGTTTCCGGCGTTAAGTTATATTTATTTCTCGGGTTTGGGTCTTTGTCTCCGTGTGTTGTTTTTGTTGTCATGCATCTCATATCATGTCATCATGTGCATTGCATTTGCATACGTGTTCATCTCATGCATCCGAGCATTTTCCCCGTTGTCCGTTTTGCATTCCGGCGCTTCGTTCTCCTCCGGTGGTCATTTCTACCTTTCTTTCGTGTATGGGGATTAAACATTTCCGGATTGGACCGAGACTTGTCATGCGGCCTTGGTTTACTATCGGTAGACCCCCTGTCAAGTTTCGTATCATTTGGACTTCGTTTGATACTCCAACGGTCAACCGAGGGACCGAAAAGGCCTCGTGTGTGTTGCAGCCCAACACCCCTCCAATTTGGCCCAAAACCCACCAAACTCCGCTCCATCATCTAGATCGTTCGATCACGATCGCGTGGCCGAAAACCGCACCTCATTTGGACTCTCCTAGCTCCACTTATACCTATAAATAGGACCCCCCGAATTTCGGATCTCTCCCTCTCCCCGAAACCCTAAATCCCTCTCCGCCGCGCCGGACGTGTCCGACCCACGCCGGACGTGTCCGACCCGACGCCCGCAGCCAATCCGCCGCCGCCATGTGGCGCTCGCCGCCACCACCGCCGCCGCGGGCCGGGAGGCCCGGATCCGGCCCCCGCGGCCCGTCTCTCCGCCGCGCGCCCCCGCGCCTCACTCCACACCGCGCCGCCGCCTACTCCACCTCCGGTGGCCGGCGCCGCCGCGAGCCGCCACCGCGCTGCCGCGGCCGTCTCTCCGCCGCTCGGCCCGGCCGCCCCTCCCACGACCCCGCCGCCGCTCCACTCCACCGCCGCACCGCGCTGCTCCGGCCACCTCCAAGTCCCACGCCGCCCCGGCCTTCTCCTTCCTCTCCGGCGACCGACGAACTCCGGCGAGCTCCAAGTCCGATCAACCTCGGGATCCGCGCCGCCGATCCAGATCTGGATCTGAAACCCTAGCCGGTTGACTTTTTCCCCTCTTCCCCTAATTTTTGTGCATACTTTGACCTGCCATGTCCCCGCATCCGTAGCTCCGTTTTGGACATATAGTATATCAAAATGTTCGCCTCGACGAGTACATAATTTCATTCCATTGCATCATTTTCAGTTGAATTCATCTTGATGCCCGAAATTCTGTTAGAAGGAGGCTTCGTGAGTTAATTGTCAGATCTGCTAGTTCATCTTAAACTTTTGTCATTTTTGCCATGATTGTTGTGTGCATGATATGCCTGTGAGTCCTTCATATGTTTTGTTAAGCATCTTGTTATATTTCCAGAGATGCAACCCATGCATTTTTGTGATGTGTGTGGTGACTTGTGCAAGCTTGCAAAGAGAGGCACCCGGTAAATCTGTTTTCAGGGACTTAGTAGTTTTCACTAAGTCTGGGATTATTTAGTTCATGATGCCATATGTTCATGCTGTTTCCTAGTGATCCGTGCCTCTTTTGAGGATGATCAGTAAAGGAGTTTTGTTAATCTTGTTATGCTCTATCCATACATATCTTTACTTGCAATTATGGAGCACCCTAGCTTGAGTCAATCGAGCTCTACTTTTGCTTCGTTGTGAATCTGGGCAGATCGTCAACTTGTTTGCGATTTTGCCGATGCTATTGTAGTTGATCCGTGCATGCTATGCCATTGTTTTTGCCATGTCTAGCTAGCTTGTTGTGCCTTCTTAATGGATGTATGCTTGCCTTGCCATGACTTGCACCGTAGTGAGTGCATCGAGCTCGTTTACATGCCTTCGTGAGTAATATTTCAGCATGTCTCAGTTTTCACCAAGTCTGAAAACTGATTGTGTTTTAGCTATGTTCGTGTGCTTGTTAGTATTTTTTGTGATCCCTTTTGGCCCCAGGTCACTAAGGGTCTTTTGTTAAGCTTGTTGTGTAGCTCCATGCCATGTCCTTTTTTGACATAATCAGGTCATGTATCATGTTGTTTTGTTGCTCCAAAGAGGGCTTCATGATCTGAAATTTCAGACAAGTGTTAATTTCAGTAAGTCTGAAATCTGTTTTGCATTTGCGTTTTTTCCATGCTTGTTTGAACCTCATAATGGATGAATTGGCCGTGGCTCACTGCTAGTCTTTTGTTAAGCATCTTGAATTCTTCCCTTCCATGTATTTTGTTGTCATGTTTGAGTGCTGTAGCATGTTCATTTCATTGCATTTAGATGCCTACTTGCTGTAAATCGCAGACCGGTGTCATATTTGAATCGCTTGCCATTTCCAAACCGTAACTCCGATTCCGATGATCTTTATATCGTTTTCAAGCGATTTCATCCCCTCTTTCCAGTGGCACACTTGATTTTCCAAGTTGAAGCCAGGTTCATGCATTTCCTATCATATCTTGCATTTTGCATCCCGCATCGCATCCCGCATAGCATACCATCATTGCATCTTATTGTTTGAGTTTGCACGTGGTTGATTGTATCCTTGTTGCTTGTTTGTCTTGTTTGGGTAGAGCCGGGATACGAGCTCGCTAACGAGGAGCCCGTTGAGTTTGCTTTTGAGGATCCAGTCAACTCTGACAGCTTTGCAGGCAAGATGATCATACCCTCGAAATCACTACTGTCTTTGCTATGCTAGTTTGCTCGCTCTTTTGCTATGCCAATGCTACGATGCCTATCTTTTGCTTGTCAGCCTCCCAATTGCCATGTTGAACCTCTAACCCACCATGTCCTAGCAAACCATTGATTGACTATGTTACCGCTTTGCTCAGCCCCTCTTATAGCGTTGCTAGTTGCAGGTGAAGATTGGAGCCGTTCCTTGTTGGAACATTTACTTACTTGTTGGGATATCATTATATGGCTATGTTATCTTAATGCATCTATATACTTGGTAAAGGGTGGAAGGCTCGGCCTCCCGCCTAGTGTTTTGTTCCACTCATGCCGCCCTAGTTTCCGTCATATCGGTGTTATGTTCCCGGATTTTTGCGTTCCTTACACGGTTGGGCTATAATGGGAACCCCTTGATAGTTCGCCTTGATGAAAGCTTTTCCAGCAATGCCCAACATTGGTTTTACCATTTGCCACCTAGCCTCTTTTTCCCTTGGGTTTCCGGAGCCCGAGGGTCATCTTTATTTTAGCCCCCCACGGGCCAGTGCTCCTCCGAGTGTTGGTCCGAACTAGAGTCCTGTGCAGCGCCCCCTCGGGGAAACTCGAGGTTTGGTTTTAGTTGTATGGAGCGCTCATCTGAGTGTGCCCTGAGAAAGAGATATGTGCAGCTCCTATCGGGATTTGTCGGCACATTCGGGCGGTGTTGCTGGTTTAGTTTTGACCTGTCGAAATGTCTTGTTGTACCGAGATACCGAGTCTGATCGGAACGTCTTGGGTGGAGGTCTATTCCTTCGTTGACCATGAGAGCTTGTCATGGGCTAAGTTGGGACTCCCCTGCAGGGATTGAACTTTCAAAAGCCGTGCCCGCGGTTATGGGCTGATGGGAATTTGTTAATGTCCGGTTGTAGATAACTTGAACTTAACTTAATTAAAATGAATCAACCGTGTGTGTTACCGTGATGGTCCCTTCTCGGCGGAGTCCGGGAAGTGGACACGGTGTTGGAGTAATGCTTGCGCAGGTTGTTCCTCTAGATTCTCGCTCGCGCTTTGCCTCCTCTTCTCGCTCTCTTTTGCGAATAAGTTAGCCACCTTATATGCTAGTCGCTTGCTGCAGCTCCACATATATTTGCCTTCCCCCTTCCTATAAGCTTAAATAGTCTTGATCGCGAGGGTGCGAAATTGCTGAGTCCCCGTGGCTCACAGATACTATAACTCCAGATGCAGGTCCAGGTGTTTCCGCTCCAGGTGACGAGTACGAGCTCAAGTGGGAGTTCGACGAGGACTCTCAGCGTTACTATGTGTCTTTTCCTGATGATCAGTAGTGGTGCCCAGTTGGGGTTTGATCGGGACCGTGTCGCATGTTGGGTTATTTTCTATTTTGGCGCCGTAGTCGGGCCATGAGTGTTTGGATGATGTATGTTATTTATGCACTTTGATGTGACGTGGCGAGTGTAAGCCAACTATGTATCTCCCCTTTTTATTATATATATTACATGGGATGTTGTGATGATTGCCTAACTTGCGACATTGTTTTCAATGCGGTTACGTCTCTAAGTCGTGCCTCGACACGTAGGAGCTATAGCCGCATCGAGGGCGTTACAAGTTGGATGGTACTGTCCTATTTGAACATGGTCACAAGAGTATGACATGATACATGGATACATTTGGATGAGCATAGCTTTAAAGAAATCGTCTGGCGTATTCTGTAACATCATTTGTGCCATCTATAAAGTTGAAGCATTACCTATATGAAATCTACAATATTATTGATTACCATATGTATATTTGAACCATTACCTATATATGAAATGTATCATATTATTGATTCAAATTTTCATCTTTGCTATGTGGATGTTACTATGAAAATTAACGAAAAATCCCCGCAGCAACGCGCAAGGAATCATCTAGTTTTTCTAGTAATTAGCCTTGTTAATCTTTAGGTGTGGTCTTTTGTTTTCGAGCACCAACCTTCACTTGTCTAGCTACGTATGTGCGAACATGTTATATTTGTTTTATTTGTATACGAACAAGTTATACAAATAAAACAAATATTCTGTGTGAATCTCGTCTTACGGAGGAGGATCGAGCTAAGATAATCACTGTTATGTGGGCTATATGGACATCCCGCAACAACATAACACATGACAGGATTAGTATGGAGCCGGTCCAATCCTTAAAGCGCATCAGGGAAACACTAATGTTGTTAGAGCTACCGATGGAGTATACCAGAACTCTACCTGGCTATGGGTGGAAATCACCGGGCCCAGACTACATCAAGATCAACACGGATGGTAGTGTCTCTCCGACTGAAAACAGAAGCGGGGCAGGTGGTGTTGCATGCACTTCCTCCGGCTTCATTGCTGCCTGGAGCAAGCCGCATGAGAATATCACGGATCCATTAATCGCAGAAGCGCTGGCTCTGCGAGATGATGTCATCTTCGGCAAGCTTCGGAGTTTTTCGCGGGTGATCTTCGAGGTCGACTGCTTGGAGCTGGTTCAGCTCTGGAACTCGCGACAGTTCTCGCGCTCTCTTATAGCGCCTATTCTTCTCGAAATTGGAGGGCTAGCCTCTTCGTTTGTTTACTTTGATATTCTTCATGTACTGAGACAATCCAACACATCAGCTCACCTGTGTGCGAAACATGCAAGCACCCTAGGCGTGTCTGATTGTTGGATGAACTCCCCCCCTGGTTTCCTCGTGACCAGCCTCATGGCTGATCGCGCTGGAGCTGCTAGTGAATGAATAAAGCTCGATGATTCCCGCAAAAAAAAAGAACAAGTTATACATATTAACATGACCTTATTCTATTACCAAGTGAAATTCTTCATGCACATTTCTACTCCGGATACTCATGACATTGTTCTACAAACTTTTACATATTTTGACTTTAAACAAATCTTATATATGGGACTAAAAAGGAGCGGAGTGATTATTTTTTTATATGGAGTTGATCCTCCTCTATTATTTGAACAAACTCCGCCACCATGCCCTAACTCATCTTTGTGACTTAAATATGTATCCGCGAGCATGGAAACACTCGCAAAAACACACCTCACAAATTCAAACTTACATGATCAGGCGCATATGGAAATTGGATATCAGTTAAATGGAACTATCATTTAATTAGGAGTCTCATATGGCCATGCCGAAACAAAGAAAGCAAATCGACATGCCAATGACCAAGTGAATTTCTTCATACACATTGCTCTGTGATTTGACCAAACTCCGCCACCATGGCCCAACTCACCTTTGGTAGTTTACCTAAATATGCATAGGTGATCATGCATCTGTATGTAATCGTTCACAAATTTGATAAACACACATGAGAAATTCAGATTCATGAGACCTGGTGCGTTTGGAATTGCATTACTAAAAGTCACTTAAATGAATCTTTCCAATTAGTTAGGAGTCTTTATATAGCCATGCGGAGAAATAAAAAAAAAACAAATCTACATCTCTATGATTTCACCAAACTCCACCACGCCATGGCCAAACTCATCTTTGCGACTCAAATATGTAATCGACGGGCATGGAAACGTTCGCAAATTCGATAAACACACTTCACAAATTCAAACTCACAAGACCGGGCTGCATATAGAAATTGGATATCACACTTCGCAAGCTTGAATGGAACTATCATCAATTAATTAGGAGTCTCATGCCGAAAACTAAGATAGCAAATCAACATGCCAATCAATGTTTCTTCCTTGTGTCGTGCCAAGGATCAATCAATTGCCTAATAACTACAGTAGCCTACTAGTGAAAACAGAACGACGGAAATCGATCGTGAACTGGCCTGGCGGGTTCACCGCCACGGTCACTCGGCATCAGCCTCCGCCGGGGCATCAACGGCCTCACCGCCACCGTCAGCCTCGATTGCGGTCACCGCGTCGTCGTCGTGTGGGGCATCAACCGGCGCGACGGCCGCTCCGTGCAATGACGCATGGATCTCGTCGATGGCGGCTTGGGCGTGCGGGGCGTTGTGCTGGAGGTAGTGCACGACGACGAGCCCGAGCGGGCCGTCCGGGTGATCAGTGACGACGCCCAACTCGAGCGCCGGCGAGCGGAACGCCCACAGGTCGACCATGGCCGGCTCCAGCTCCTTGGGCTTGGCCTTGGGCTCCACGTGGAGGTTGTTGGCCTTCAGGAACTTGCCCCAGCCGACGATGAGGCGGTAGGCGCCGTTGCAGTGGAGCTTCTTGCAGGCGAGGTCGTAGGAGTTGCCGTCGCGGTCGTAGGCCTTCATGTCCACCTTGATCTGCTTCTCAATCAGCTGCTTCTCCTCCACGGTCAGCACATCGTCCAGCCCGTGCTTCTTCCATTTCTTGCAGGACATGAGCAGCCGGCTCTGGTCGAGCAACCGGTCCGACTTCGACAGCAACTTCCCGTAGATGCGAACTGGGGCGGAGGCGTTCAGGCTCTTCAGGATCTGGTGCAGACTTGCGTCGACGACGGGGATCGACTCCAGCGAGAGGTCGTCCGGGCCGGGCCCTGCCGCCGCCGCCGCCGACGTCGACTTCATGCCGTACCAGAACAGGCGATCCGGGAGCTCCTTGCGGGTCTTGGGCTTCTTGCTTGCCCTTGCTGCCCTGGACGACGATCTTGATCTTGATAGTGGCACGGCCCTCCTTTCCAGCCAAACTGCGCCGGTCGAATCCAAGAACGCGCGGCCGTGAAGCTTCTTGCCCTTCTTGCCGGCTCTGGCGGGCGACTGAGGCAGGCGCGGCGGCGGGCTCTGCTCCGCGGCCTCGCCCTCGGGCTCTCCCGCGGAGGAGCCGGAGGATCCACCGGCCGGCGACGACGTCGACTCCATGCCGGCCAAGAACGCGCGCCCCTGACGTTTCTTGCCCTTCTTGCCGGCTCTCGCGGGAGATTGGGCCAGCAGCGCGGCGCGCGGCGACGGGCTCTGGTCCGTGGCCACGGCCTCGTGCTCTCCCGCCGCGGAGGAGCCGGAAGATCCACCGGCCGGCGACGACGTCGACTCCATGCCGGCCAAGAACGCGCGCCCCAGACGCTTCTTGCTCTTCTTGCTGGCTCTGGCGGAAGATTGGGCCAAGAGCGCTGCGCGGAAGATTGGAATGCGCTTGGAGGAGATGGGGTGGTGTGCTCGGGATTCGACTCTCGGGATTATTTATAAAGAGCGGCGGCAGGAGATAACTGAAACTTCAATACTTTTTTTTTGACGGGACTGAAACTTCGATACTAGTCGTTGGGTTTTCTCTCTCTCCTCCCTTCCAAAACATATGTACTCTAAGACCGTCTATATTCTCGGTACACCAAATCCGACCCTCAAACTCCCGCGAAGGCGGGCGCATCCGTGAACATTGATCGGTCACACCTCGAAAAATCATTTACACAACCACATACCTTAATTATGAAACCTCAAATCCATACAATTACGTCAAACCTAATTTAAGTGGAGGTTGTCCGGCTCTGCCATGCCCATCTCCGGCGGCTGGCTGCGCCCCTTGACATGTTGCTCCGGTCACCGGGATTGAGTAGGACATGCGACGCGCACCGGTTCACGGGACTCGAGGTGCTACCGTCTCCCATGACCTACTCTTCCTGGTCGGTGTCCGGGGCCTTCACGATGTTGGTTGATGAGAGGTCTATACCTTCAAGGAGCATTCCGTTGTGTTTGGGGGAGGCCGACACCATACCCTCAGCTCGTTCTCTTGCTCCCTCTGCTTGACACGGTGGGCACGCCACGCCATACCTTCAGCGAAAGGGCCGCAGATGGCCTCGTCGTTGGTTCGACAACATAGGGGCTAGCTGCACGTCCGCCAAGGCGTTCAGACACCAGATGGAGCGCACCGCCTCCGGCGAGGCAGCGACGACGCATCGCGCATCTGATCTACTTGCCATTTGGGCGGAGGTGATTGATTCACTCTCCGGATGGCCCTAATGGTCCTGTCACACAAACTAAGGACATGCTCAAAAGCTAGTGATTTCTATAAAGACTTATTCAAAAAAGAGGATAGTAGTGGGTTCAAAATCAAGACTGACTTCTTCTCGGCTGAGGAAAAAGTCACCCCAGCAGAGAATGAAGCTCTTGAAGCACCCTTCTCTTAGGAAGAAGTTAAAAAAGCAGTGTTTGACTCTTACTCAGATGGGCCCCCCGGCCCTGATGGTATCCCCTTCTTCTTTTACCAACAATTTTGGGAGCTGATTAAAACTGACCTAATAGCTATGTTTAATGATTTCCATTCAGGTAAATTATATATTCATAAGCTTAACTTTGCTATGCTCACCTTGATCCCTAAGGAGGCTGATGCCACTGCTATGAAAAAGTTTAGGCCTATTAGTCTGATTAACTGTAGCTTTAAAATCTTCTCTAAAGTACTCACTAATAGGCTTGCTAAAATTCTTTAGAGACTGATAGCTAGCAACCAATCTGCCTTCTTGAAAGGCAGATATATCTTAGAAAGTGTGGTCACTGCTCATGAGGTGGTGAACTCAGTCTATGCTAGGAAAAAACAAGGTTTGGTTCTAAAACTAGACTATGAGAAAGCCTTTGACAAAGTGGATCTCAGTTTTCTCCTAGATATGCTTAACAAGAGAGGATTTGGTAGTAAATGGATTAGCTGGATTCGCTAGATTACTCATAATGGCTCTGTGGGGGTCAAGATGAATAATGTAGAAAGTAGCTTTTCCTTTCTGGGAAAGGGCTCAAACAAGGAGACCCCATCTCTCCCCTTTTATTTAACCTCGTAGTAGATGTCCTTACTAAAATGCTGTCCAAAGAAGCAAACAGTGGCTTGATTGCAGGGTTATGCACTGAAGTGTGTCCTGGGGTTATTATTTGCCTGCAGTATGTAGATGACACCCTTCTGTTTTTAGACAAAGACCTTACTCATGCCACCAACCTCAAGTCGATCTTGACTTGCTTTGAAAAAGTTTCTAGGATGAGGATCAATTACAACAAAAGTGAACTCATACCCATTAACATAGTAGATGATGAATTTGGTCCTTTCCTCTCAATACTGGAATGTAAGGGAGGTGAATTTCCCATTAAGTATATTGGGATCCCTCTTCACCATGATAAGCTTAGAAAAGAGGATATTCAACCCCTAATAGATAAAATTATGAAAAGAATTGCTGGATGGAGAGGCAAACTCCTCTCATACAGGGGCAGACTTATCCTAATTCAGGCCTGCTTGGCCAGCATTCCCATTTACTTGCTCCCCTTCTTCAAATTCCCTAAATGGGCCATTGAGATGATCAATTCTCAAATGGCCAATTGTCTATGGAATGACTTTGAAGGACATAGGAAGCTGCACCTAGCTAACTGGAGGTTAGTGTGCATGAAAAAAGATTTTGGAGGGCTGGAGATTCCCAACCTCCAGGATATTAACCTATGCCTAATAGGATCCTGGGTAAAGAGATATTATGACGGTGAAGGGAAACCTTGGAAAATAATCATTGATCATAAATACATGGCTGGTAAAATTAATAGCTTTGCCCCCAACCTGTCATCCCAGGCTTCCAGATTCTGGAAAGGCATTAAATCTACTATCCAAGCACTGAAATTTGGATACAGATGGAAAATTGGGTCAGGTGCAAAAGTCAGATTCTGGGAGGACACCTGGTTTGGTACCTCCCCCCTGTCTGTGCAGTTCTGGCCTATTTACTTCATTTGTAATGAACAGACTAAAAGTGTTTGTGAGGTTTGGGATGAGAATCAACTCAAACTAACTTTTAGAAGAAACTTCGATGACACCCTCATGGAGCAATGGCACCAGCTGGTTGAGATTGCTCGAAGTGTGACCCTTACCGATGATACAGATGCTTTGATCTGGCAGCTAGATAATAAAGGAATTTACTCCACTAGTTCGCTTTATCATGTTATCAACTTTAGGGGGGGTGCAGCCAGTCTATATTCCAGCTGTTTGGAAGCTTAGGACTCCCCCCAAGATTCATGTCTTTCTCTGGCTCTTTGATAATAACAAGTTGATGACTAGGGATAATCTTAGGAAGAGACAGGTTATCAAACCTCTCGGCTGTGTTTATGGCACTGAGGCAGAAACAAACGCGCACTTATTCTTTGAATGTGTGGTAGCTAAACAAGTCTGGCCCCTTGTCTCTGCCTTCTTCGAGACAAATGTGGGGTTTGATTATGAATCGATTGCTAAATTCTGGGTAGCTAATGGCAAGCACTCTGCCCTTAATACAGTTAATGCAGCTATGCTTTGTTGTCTTTGGAAAAATAGGAACTCTATTATTTTCAATAACACTTTGTGGATCTCGATTAAACAGGTAACGAGACTGATCCTCAGGACAATCAAAAACTGGACAATCCTGTCCTCAGGCAAGAATGCAGAGAGGCTGGAGGCCTTCTCAAGGCATCTTCGAGCTTCTTACGCCGCCCCCTGTTGATCAGTGGCTGATGAAGGAGTTGCTGCTGGGAGCCCCTCTGGTGGATCCATGGGACAAGCTGAAGATTTCGGACGGCAACAACAGCTTTGCTTCGCCATCCAAGAAGCAAGAAACAGGCGCAATCACCTTCTCCAGCCCAACTTCGACCCTGACGGCGACCTGGTCACCCCATGCGACGGCAGCCCCTCGGTTGAAGACTCGCAAAGCCTCCCAGGAGTTGCGCTGCGCCTAGTTACTTTCTATTTTAGCTCCCTTGAGTGTGTTTAGGGCATTCGCCTAAGCTGTAGTGCTTTTACTGTTTCCTAGCGCTGCACTCTTTTATGTTCCTTTCTTTCTGGCTTTTCTGCTCAATTGCTCCTCTCAGTGAGCTGATTGTATGACACGAGTTTGATTTCATTCGAGCAATGGAATCGGGGAGTAGCCTCCCTGTTCTTCTAAAAAAATCTAAAAAAAATCATCGAAAGTGCAAAGGAATTCATTGATTCTGAAAAAAGTTCACAGAATTTGAAAAAGGATGAGGAAAAAAAAGGAGGAAGAAAAAGAAAAACCGAACTGACAGCAACAATAAATAATAGGACTGAAGTATTTATTCAAAGAAGCGGACATGGCTTGGTGGCTAGAACTTAGTGCTTTGCAGCGACGTGGTTTTGGGTTCAATCCCAAGATCCTGCACTTTTTTTGACGTTTCTCTGAAAACAGAAGGAAAAAAAAACAAAACAGGCCGAGCCCAGCTAACGCGGCTGGGGCGCCTGCAGCGCCAAATAGGAATTGCCCAAGGTTCTATGCAGTGCCTTGGTTTGCTACATCGGGTCGGCTCGCTATGATGGGCTAGTCCAGTCGGGAATGGGCCGACACAATCGACCGGAGCCCAGTACCGTGGAGCAGTCTGAGGGCCGTTGGAATCAATCACGTATAGGACCCCTAAAAAAGGAATAAATCACGTTGGGGTCACCTTGTAAACAATGATGGTTCTTTTTCAGGTGCATCATCGATAGTATTCACAAACCAAGGCGATCCGGCTACCCTCGAAGCAATGGCGACCAGGGAAGGTTTGGCGTTAGCCCAAGATTTGAATGTGCACCGAATACATCTAGCGTCGGATTGCCAAGGTGTGGTGGCTGAGATCAAATCTGGGAGTGGATCGGCTTATGGTGCTATCATAAAGAAAATTAAGTTATCTATTCCTTCTTTTATTTCATGTAACATAGTTCATGAGTTTAGGAGCTTCAATAAGGAGGCTCACAATCTAGCGAAGCATGCATTAAGATTCGGGCCTGGGCGTCATGTATGGCTGGGCCATCCGGAAGGTCTTTCTTTCGTCCCTGTAAACATTGTGACGGGATGAATAAAGCTTCGCGAGATTGCCTAAAAAATAAAACCTTGTAAACACAAACCGCCTGTGTTCCAGCTGCTTAATTAGTCTTCAACTCGGCGTTATCCGCTGCTCGGACTAAAACTACGAGCCAACAGAACACTCCCGGCCGTATGTTCCTTCCCCGAGCTAGCTACATCTTTTGCCTTGCCATGGCGGCGTATGTCGACATGGAACCCCTCTATTTATGAAAACCTATTCGTATTTTAAAAATGTTTATGTTTTTCAAAAAATATTTTACATTTTCAAAAATTGCATTTAAAAATAAGGTTTGCTCTTTTTTCATAAAATTGCCATATTTTTCAAAAAAATGTTCTCGAATTTAAAAAAAGGCTCACATTTCACAAATATTTTT
The DNA here is from genome assembly GCF_018294505.1 of Triticum aestivum. Lineage (NCBI taxonomy): Eukaryota > Viridiplantae > Streptophyta > Magnoliopsida > Poales > Poaceae > Triticum > Triticum aestivum. The sequence goes on from NC_057800.1 coordinate 10,602,893, forward strand.
CCATTTTCTAAACCGAGTAAGAAATCAGACAGAAAAAGATGCTCGCCCAAGCCCGGTTCACTACAGTGCACTGGTTCTATGATGGGCTAGCCCAGTTTTTTTTTTGAGAAACATGGGCTAGCCCAGTTGGATGTGTGCCGTGCGAAGCGCCCGACAGTTTTGACGGAACAGTTTGTGAGGGCCGTTGGAATCGATCACGTTGTCTACGTCCAGCTCGGACTAGAACCCATCACCGATTATTAGTATATTGTCCTGAAGAAAAAGATTATTACTAGTATATAAGGACTTGTATAATATGTATATCTCCTTGTAAACAAACCGTGAAAAGAGATCAAAGAAGAAATAAAATACTACTACTACTAGCTGCGTGCCATCAAATCGCCAGTGTTCCAGCAGCTTAAATAGCCTTTGTGTAGTAGGAGTATTACGTACGTGCGCCGCCGTAGCGACATGGAACGCCAACAACACAGCGAGGTGGACGCCGGAATATGCCGCCGCCGTAGCCCACGTCTCCATCCCCAAATCCACGGCAGTGACCAGGGCGCCGCACCGGCCACCCGACGCAGCACACGTCTCCGTCCCCAGACCCACACGAGCGACAAGGGAGCCCGACTGATCCACCGCCGCCGCCGCCGCCGCGGCACCTTGCTGGAGAACAACGATGATATGCTCTGGGAGATCCTACTCCGCCTTCCGCCGCAGCCGTCCTCCCTCCTGCGCGCATCCACGGTTTGCAAGTGTTGGCGACGTGTCGCCACTGACCCCCAGTTCCTCCGCTCTTTCCGCGCTCACCACCGGAAGGCACCCCTCCTCGGCTTGCTCGTGTGTGGCACCAACCACGAGAAGGAATTCCACTCGGTCATGGATCCTCCCAACCGCATCCCTCCGAAGCGCATCACCCTTGGATGCTACAATAAACTACTTTGCTATGTGCTCAGTTGCCGCCACGGTAGGGTCCTAATTGAAGACATCAAGAGTAAAGAGGTCGCTGTGTGCGACCCCATCACAGGCGAGCAACATCGTCTGTCCGTTCCACCAGAGTTGGACATGAACAATCTCAGCGGGGCCGTGCTATGCGCCGCCGGCGAGCAGGGCCATGTGCACGGCAGCTGCCACTCCAGCCCCTTCAAAGTGGTCATGTTGTCCATGTACATACATAATAATCGACGACCTCTGATCCGTGTATTCTCCTCAGAGACCGGCAAATGGGGCAATCTCATCTCAATAGAGACTCAACCTAAGACCATGTATGGCCCTTGCAGTTCCAATACCCTTGTTGGTAATATCATTTACTGGTTGTCCCGGTATGCGAGAGACGTTATAATTGAGTTTGATTTGGAGGGGCAGAACCTTACCCTGATCAAGGGGCCTCGCAGGATGAATGATTTTAGCATATTCCGGTGTCAGATTATCCAGATAGATGATAGTATTGTTGGTGTTGCCATTTTATCTTACCATGACATTCAAGTGTGGCGGAGGGAGGTCAATTCTGAAGGTGTTTCCATATGGTTGTCCCAAAGGACAGTTGCATTGCATAACATTCTTAACACCCTTCCTCAAATTTCGGAAACGATACCATGGAACAAACTGATGGGGTATGATGAGGATACCAATGCAATCTTTTTATATATGCACGATAGTGCCTATATGATTCAACTCAAGTCAATGCATTCCACGAAACTTGATGTACGATATTCTAGGGAGTACTATCCTTTTAGGAGTTTCTACCTACAAGGTGATCACTCATCCTTTGTCTTTATGTACTAGGAGTAGCCTAATCTGGTTATTTTTGTAAATGATTGCTCACATAGAATTATTGTGATTCTTAATTGTTCACCTACACTTGAACTTATTATGCAAATTCTAGTAATAAAAACTTAGTAATTTTCCCTATGCTAGATGGATGAACTCATAGCGACATTATTTTAGTATGTATTATCTTTTGATATAGTTGTTTTCTTTCCTCGAAAATACCAAATCAAAGGTTGAATGTTAACTTAGTTGATACTATGTATGAAATCTCAAGGCTAGATATTTTGTATCCATTATTATTTCTTCTGATTTTGTTACTAAACTTAACTCCAACAAAACAACTTCGGTTCAATACATGCTTACTAAAATCTTAGTGATTTTGTCATTTGTTCATGGCCGTTCATGGCCCCTCCTATAGGTGAATATTTTTCATAATTTTGGTAACACATAGAAATAGTTTTATTTGTCATAATTTTATCTGGTTGATATGATGAAGAATGAGTTTAGATGAGAAAATTCTAGGCTATGCCTTTTCTTCATCTTCTCACTAGCTAAATTCTCCATTATGAGGTAGCTAAGTGACTACTTTTATGAATATTACTTACATTTTATAAAAGATATGGCTTTGTTTATTTATTGCTAGTATCTATAGTGACTTATAACACACCTATAAAAATATGTTATATAAGTGAATTATTTTGCTCAGGCTATACTTGCCATCTCATCTTTCTAATTGTCTCATGTTACCCTCTCTTATCAATTTGTCTTTATCGTTGAACTGTTTTTAATTGTCAGACTTCTTATGCTTCTAGGCACAACCATTGCTGGTGGAACTAATGGAGCTAAAAAGTTATGATGATTTCCTGGTTTGATGTGCTAATGTGCTAAAATGGTTTAGCAGGTAAGAAGATCTTCTTAATATAATTTGTGAGTTTTGAAATGTTTGATTTTTCTCTTTGGAAGATATGTGACAGGCAATGTGGGTAGCGTGCACCCTGTTGTGGATGTGATTTGGATCCGCACATGCTAACAACATAGACAAACAATTAAAAGGGTGACGACGCTACGTGTTGGAGCATAAATGATATGTTGATAATCCAGATCTTATATGCCATAGTTCTCCCTTCATTTTCAATATCATAATCCATAAGTTGAAAGTAATATATTAGTAGCCCATTTTTCTATTACACACATTAGTCGGCTCATTTAACTCCATCACCTACAAAATTTATGTGAAAAGGGTGAAGGATTTCATACTCATAGGTGCTACAATTAGGTTTTATCGGTATCTGCATCAGGTTACTAACAAATTAACACTTTTCTTTTCTCCAGGTGAAGGCTACTACATTTGTTAGTTGTTACCAAGTTTCTCGCATCACATCAAATGTGGCCGGCGGTGTTTATATGTTATCTTCAAAAATGTAATCGTGCCTTAGTCTAGTCAAGTAGGTAATGTAGCAAGATGCTTTTGAATACCTAACTTGGGGTATTTCAACTTAATTATCCAAGTATCATTTCAAGTAGGATCTCATCATGTCTTGCCTTTTCTGCATGTGTGTGTTTGGCAGTCTTCTCTTCAGCCAGGACAGTATCTGCCCCCAGGTATTCACATGTTTGTGTGCTCACCTTTGGTTTGAAAAGAACGACATCGCTCCTCAGACATGGTTCGAAAATATTTGTTGCTTGTGCTTGGCAGCTCTACGAATGCAAGGATGCTACTCTATAATTTTATTTTACTTCTACAAATTCTAGATCTGTTGGAGATGAAATAAGCATCATATCAACTGAAATAAAGCCCCATAGGAACAATTTTAGACAACAACAAGTCTATAATCGCAGTCGCAAGAATACATACAACATTCTAAGATTGTAAATATCTGTTGGAATTGCAAGCCATTTCAAGTGAGGGAGCAGAAAATCGTTAGTACCCTCGGTAGGATGGCGAATATGACGGGATGTACCAGAACGGAGCCCGCATGCGCAGTTTGAGGTTCGCGCCTCTAATGAGGAGTAATACCCTATGTACTGCTTGGAGTTTGTACTCATGGTGGGATAGCTCACCGCTCCATGGACGCCCCCTCGCTCGCGCATCACCCCGCCTCACAACACATCATCCTGATCATGCTACCCGTCCACCACCATGCGCAGTCACCATCTTCCGTTTGCTTCGAAAGACCACCAGCTAGTGGTACGACGTCTCCCAGGGTGCTGCGGCACGGGCCAGGCGTGATTCCATTGCTTCTTACCCAAGGTCATGGAGGGGCAAGACGAACCAGGCTGGGCACAACCGGTGCCTCTGCTCCAAGCCTCTAGGCGCTGGCGGTATGTGGGCCATCTATCATTTGGTCACCGGCCAACCAGTATGTCATATCGTGGAGCCCGCTTGTGTCTTTCCTCTACTCGGCAACCGTCATCAATGGCGAGGAGACTTTTCCATCTGTAACGACGTCTTCCCCTTCCCCAGGACTCGACATTCTGGTTTGGCACATAGCTTACTGTTGTTCTTCAGAAATTCTGTGTTTGGTGACACTAACTACACAGCCCGCTGACTAAACGCATGCATGTGCAGTCCAATGTTCGAAATGGCCCACACTTTTATATTCTTAGTAGCCATCTACAGCCATCCAATATCCAATAAACGCTTCTCCTAAAAAACAAAGAAACCCTTCTTTGCAGGTTATCGATGATTCGTGCTTCACTTCCTCTCCCCACGATCTCAACAGGAAACTGATGGATTTCTGTTTAAATTGGGTGCTCCACTTGAACTCATTTCATTCACATTGTCCCCCATACTGGTGGGTGTCTGCCATGCCATACCACTCATCCAGCTACCAATGGTGAGCAACTCCCTCCTATGTGCTCCTGGACATATTGCCGGTTGAATCACAAATTTTGACTTCCTTAGATACAGGACGAACTGGACATCCGGGGGCCCACCTTGATTGTTCTTCGTCTACTGCATACCCAGACACCTTGGATTTATGACTCCTATAGGTAGATATTGTTGTCACCTATTGCTTATTCTGATTTTTTCTGTGCTTGATTAATATATGAACTTAGTTGCTATTTCTAAATTTTTGTATGCTTAACTAATTTCGCGCCATGACATATACGGGTTGGATAATAAATATGGACTTCCACAGGTGTTGGAGAATTATTACACCCAGGTAGTCATCTTCATTGTCCTACAACTAAGATTAAAATTGTTGTGATAAATGATACGCCTCCAACGTATCTATAAGTTATGAAGTATTCATGCTGTTATATACTATCATTTTTGGATGTTTTACAATTATTTTATAGCAACTTTATATCATTTCTTGGGACTAACCTATTGACATAGTGCCCAATGCCAGCTGTTGTTTTTTGCTTGTTTTTTACATTGCATAAAATCAATACCAAATGGAGTCCAAAAATAGCAAAACGTTTTGGAGAATTTTTATGGAACAACATGGGCCAAAGAAGTATCAGAGGGGTGCCCCGAGGGGGGCACAACCCACCTGGGTGCACCTGGGGGGCCAGGCGCGCCCTGATGGGTTGTGCCCACCTCGGTGGCATCTCGCACCTCCTCTTCGCCCTATAAATTCTCAAATATTACAAAAAACCTAGGGGAGTCGACGGAATTTTGTTCCAGCCGCGGCCAGTTCTAGAACCACGAGATCCAATCTAGAGCCCTTCTCCGGCACTCGGCCGGAGGGGGAAATCATCACCGATGTCCATCTTCATCATCCCGGCGGCCACCATGATCAGGAGGGAGTAGTACACCCTCGGGGCTGAGGGTGTTGGGGAACATAGTAATTTCAAAAAAATTCCTACGCACACGCAAGATCATGGTGATGCATAGCAACGAGAGGGGAGAGTGTTGTCTACGTACCCTGGTAGACCGTAAGCGGAAGCGTTATGACAACGCGGTTGATGTAGTCGTACGTATTCACGATCAACCGATCCTACCACCGAAAGTACGACACCTCCACGATCTGCACACGTTCGGCTCGGTGACGTCCCACGAACTCACGATCCAGCAGAGTGTTGAGGGAGAGCTTCGTCAGCACGACAGCATGATGACGGTGATGATGAAGCTACCGGCGCAGGGCTTCTCCTAAGCACTGCAACGGTATAACCGAGGTGGATTATGGTGGAGGGGGGCACCGCACACAGCTAAGAACAATGTCTGTTGTGTGTTCTAGGGTGCCCCCTGCCCGCGTATATAAAGGAGCAAGGGGGGAGGCTGGCCGGCCCTTGTGGCGCGCCAGGAGAGGAGGAGTCCTCCTCCTAGTAGGAGTAGGACTCCCCTTTCCTACTCCTACTAGGAGGGGGAATGGAAGGAGGAGAGGGAGAAGGAAAGGGGGGCGCCGCCCCCCCTTCCCTAGTCCAATTCGGACTAGAAGGGGAGGGGCGCATGGCCTGCCCTAGCCGGCCCTCTCTCTCTCCACCAAGACCCATGTGGCCAATTAGTTCTCCCGGGGGGTTCCGGTAACCCCTCCGACACTCCGGTTTTACCCGAAACCACCCGGAACACTTCCGGTGTCTGAATATAGTCATACAATATATCAATCTTTATGTCTCAACCATTTCGAGACTCCTTGTCATGTCCGTGATCACATCCGGGAATCCGAACTACCTTCGGTATATCAAAACACATAAACTCATATTACCGATCGTCACCGAACGTTAAGCGTGCGGACCCTACAGGTTCGAGAACTATGTAGACATGACCGAGACACGTCTCCGGTCAATAACCAATAGCGGAACTTGGATGTTCATATTGGCTCCCACATAATCTACGAAGATCTTTATCGGTCAAACCGCATAACAACATACGTTGTTCCCTTTGTCATCAGTATGCTACTTGCCCGAGATTCGATCATCGGTATCTCAATACCTAGTTCAATCTCGTTACCGTCAAGTCTCTTTACTCGTTCCATAATGCATCGTCCTGCAACTAACTCATTAGTCACATTGCTTGCAAGGCTTATAGCGATGTACATTATTGAGAGGGCCCAGAGATACCTCTAAGACAATCGGAGTGACAAATCCTAATCTCAATCTATGCCAACTCAACAAACACCATCGGAGACACCTGTAGAGCACCTTTATAATCACCCAGTTACGTTGTGACGTTTGGTAGCACACAAAGTGTTCCTCCGGTATTCGGGAGTTGCATAATCTCATAGTCATAGGAACATGTATAAGTCATGAACAAAGCAATAGCAATATACTAAACGATCAAGTGCTAAGCTAACGGAATGGGTCAAGTCAATCACATCATTCTTTAATGATGTGACCCCGTTAATCAAATGACAACTCATGTCTATGGCTAGGAAACATAACCATCTTTGATTCAACAAGCTAGTCAAGTAGAGGCACACTAGTGACACTCTGTTTGTCTATGTATTCACACATGTACTAAGTTTCCAGTTAATACAATTCTAGCATGAATAATAAACATTTATCATGATATAAGGAAATATAAATAACAACTTATTATTGCCTCTAGGGCATATTTCCTTCAGTCTCCCACTTGCACTAGAGTCAATAATCTAGATTACACAGTAATGATTCAAACACCCATGGAGTCTTGATGCTGATCATGTTTTGCTCGTGAGAGAGGCTTAGTTAATTGGTCTGCAACATTCAGATCCGTGTGTATCTTGCAAATCTCTGTGTCTCCCTCCTTGACTTGATTGCGGATGGAATTGAAGCATCTCTTGATGTGCTTGTTTCTCTTGTGAAATCAGGATTCCTTTGCCAGGGAAATTGCACCAGTATTGTCACAAAAGATTTTGATTGGACCCGATGCACTAGGTATGACACCTAGATCGGATATGAACTCCTTCATCCAGACTCCTTCATTTGCTGCTTCCGAAGCAGCTATGTACTCCGCTTCACACGTAGATCCCGCCACGACGCTTTGCTTAGAACTGCTCCAACTGACAGCTCCACCGTTCAATATAAATACATATCCGGTTTGTGACTTAGAGTCATCCGGATCAGTGTCAAATCCTGCATCAACGTAACCATTTACGACGAGCTCTTTGTCACCTCCATAAATGAGAAACATATCCTTAGTCCTTTTCAGGTATTTCAGGATGTTCTTGACCGCTGTCCAGTGATCCACTCCTGGATTACTTTGGTACCTCCCTGCTAAACTGATAGCAAGGCACACATCAGGTTTGGTACGCAGCATTGCATACATGATAGAGCCTATGGCTGAAGCATAGGGAACACCTTTCATTTTCTCTCTATCTTCTGCAGTGGTCGGACATTGAGTCTTACTCAACTTCACACCTTGTAATATAGGCAAGAACCCTTTCTTTGCTTGATCCATTTTGAACTTCTTCAAAACTTTATCAAGGTATGTGCTTTGTGAAAGTCCAATTAAGCGTCTTGATCTATCTCTATAGATCTTGATGCCCAATATATAAGCAACTTCACCGAGGTCTTTCATTGAAAAACTCTTATTCAAGTATCCTTTTATGCTATCCAGAAATTCTATATCATTTCCAATCAACAATATGTCATCCACATATAATATTATGAATGCTGCAGAGCTCCCACTCACTTTCTTGTAAATACAGACTTCTCCAAAAGTCTGTATAAAACCATATGCTTTGATCACACGATCAAAACGTTTATTCCAACTCCGAGATGCTTGCACCAGTCCATAGATGGGTCGCTGGAGCTTGCACACTTTGTTAGCATCCTTTGGATCGATAAAACCTTCAGGTTGCATCATATACGACTCTTCTTCCAGAAATCCATTCAGGAATGCAGTCTTTACATCCATTTGCCAAATTTCATAATCATAAAATGCAGCAATTGCTAACATGATTCGGACGGACTTAAGCATCTGTACGGGTGAGAAGGTCTCATCGTAGTCAACTCCTTGAACTTGTCGAAAACCTTTCACAACAAGTCGAGCTTTGTAGACAGTAACATTACCGTCAGCGTCAGTCTTCTTCTTGAAGATCCATTTATTCTAGATGGCTTGTCGATCATCGGGCAAGTAAACCAAAGTCCACACTTTGTTCTCATACATGGATCCCATCTCAGATTTCATGGCCTCAAGCCATTTCCCGGAATCTGGGCTCATCATCGCTTCCTCATACTTCGTAGGTTCGTCATGGTCCGTAACATGACCTCCAGAACAGGATTACCGTACCACTCTGGTGCGGATCTTACTTTGGTTGACCTACGTGGTTCGGTAATAACTTGATCTAAAGTTACATGATCATCATCATTAGCTTCCTCACTAATTGGTGTAGGAGTCACAGGAACAGATTTCTGTGATGAACTACTTTCCAATAAGGGAGCAGGTACAGTTACCTCATCAAGTTCTACTTTCCTCCCACTCACTTCTTTTGAGAGAAACTCCTCTAGAAATGATCCATTCTTAGCAACGAATGCCTTGCCTTCGGATCTGTGATAGAAGGTGTACCCAACATTCTCCTTTGGGTATCCTATGAGGACACATTTCTCCGATTTGGGTTCAAGCTTATCAGGTTGAAGCTTCTTCACATAAGCATCGCAGCCCCAAACTTTAAGAAACGACGACTTTAGTTTCTTGCCAAATCACAGTTCATAAGGTGTCGTCTCAACGGATTTAGATGGTGCCCTATTTAACGTGAATGCAGCCGTCTCTAAAGCATAACCCCAAAATGATAGCGGTAAATCAGTAAGAGACATCATAGATCGCACCATATCTAGTAAAGTACGATTACGACGTTCGGACACATCATTGCGCTATGGTGTTCCAGGTGGCGTGAGTTGCGAAACTATTCCGCATTGTTTCAAATGAAGACCAAACTCGTAACTCAAATATTCTCCTCCACGATCAGATCGTAGAAACTTTATTTTCTTGTTACGATGATTTTCCACTTCACTTTGAAATTCTTTGAACTTTTCAAATGTTTCAGACTTATGTTTCATCAAGTAGATATACCCATATCTGCTAAAATCATCTGTGAAGGTGAGAAAATAACGATACCCGCCGCGAGCCTCAACATTCATCGGACCCCATACATCAGTATGTATGATTTCCAACAAATCTGTTGCTCGCTCCATTGTTTAGGAGAATGGCGTTTTAGTCATCTTGCCCATGAGGCATGGTTCGCAAGTACCAAGTGATTCATAATCAAGTGATTCCAAAAGTCCATCAGAATGGAGGTTCTTCATGCGCTTTACACCAATATGACCTAAACGGCAGTGCCACAAATATGTTGCACTATCATTATCAACTCTGCATCTTTTGGCTTCAATATTATGAATATGTGTGTCACTACTATCGAGATTCAACAAGAATAGACCACTCTTCAAGGGTGCATGACCATAAAAGATATTACTCATATAAATAGAACAACCATTATTCTCTGATTTAAATGAATAACCATCTCGCATCAAACAAGATTTAGATATAATATTCATGCTTAACGCTGGCACCAAATAACAATTATTTAGGTCTAAAACTAATCCCGAAGGTAGATGTAGAGGTAGCGTGCCGACCGCAATCACATCGACTTTGGAACCATTTCCCACGTGCATCGTCACCTCGTTCTTAGCGAACCATCGCTTAATCTGTAGTCCCTGTTTCGAGTTGCAAATATTAGCAACAGAACTAGTATCAAATACCCAGGTGCTACTGCGAGCATTAGTAAGGTACACATCAATTACATGTATATCACATATACCTTTGTTCACCTTGCCATCCTTCTTATCCGCCAAATACTTGGGGCAGTTCCGCTTCCAGTGACTACTCCCTTTGAAGTAGAAGCACTCAGTCTCAGGCTTAGGTCCAGACTTGGGCTTCTTCACTCGAGCAGCAACTTGCTTGCCGTTCTTCTTAAAGTTCCCCTTCTTCCCTTTACCCTTTTTTTCTTGAAACTGGTGGTCTTGTTGACCATCAACACTTGATGTTCCTTGATTTCTACCTCCGCAGCCTTTAGCATTGCGAAGAGCTCGGGAATTGTCTTATCCATCCCTTGCATGTTATAGTTCATCACGAAGCTCTTGTAGCTTGGTGGCAGTGATTGAAGAATTCTGTCAATGACACTATCATAAGGAAGATTAACTCCGAGTTGAATCAAGTGATTGTTATAGCCGAAAATTTTGAGTATATGCTCACTAACAGAACTATTCTCCTCCATCTTGTAGCTGTAGAACTTATTGGAGATTTCATATCTCTCAATCCGGGCATTTGCTTGAAATATTAACTTCAACTCCTGGAACATCTCATATGCTCCATGACATTCAAAACGTCGTTGAAGTCCTGGTTCTAAGCCGTAAAGCATGGCACACTGAACTATCGAGTAGTCATCAGCTTTGCTCCGCCAGACGTTCATAACATCTGGTGTTGCTCCTGCAGTAGGTTTGGCACCTAGCGGTGCTTCCAGGACGTAATTCTTCTATTCAGCAATGACGATAATCCTCAAGTTACGGACCTAGTCCGCGTAGTTGCTACCATCATCTTTCAACTTAGCTTTCTCTAGGAACGCATTAAATTCAACAAAACAACAGCACGAGCCATGTATCTACAACAACATAGACATGCAAAACACTGTCAGGTAATAAGTTCATGATAAATTAAAGTTCAATTAATCAAATTACTTAAGAACTCCCACTTAGATAGACATCCCTCTAATCATCTAAGTGATCACGTGATCCATATCAAACTAAACCATGTCCGATCATCACGTGAGATGGAGTAGTTTTCAATGGTGAACATCACTATGTTGATCATATCTACTATATGATTCATGCTCGACCTTTCGGTCTCAGTGTTCCGAGGCCATATCTGCATATGCTAGGCTCGTCAAGTTTAACCCGAGTATTCTGCGTGTGCAAAACTGGCTTGCACCCGTTGTATGTGAACGTAGAGCTTATTGCAGCAAGGTGGCCCAATCCTTTTTGTAGCAAAGGACAACCCTGGACAAACTCTTATATAGAGAAAAGCACTTCTGAGGACACATGGGAATATCGTCAAGCTAGTTTTCATCACGTTCAAAAGATTCACGTTCGGTACTTTGATAATCTGATATGTGGGTGGACCGGTGCTTGGGTACTGTCCTTACTTGGACAAGCATCCCACTTATTGTTAACCTCTATTGCAAGCATCCACAACTACAACAAAAGTATTAAGGTAAACCTAACCATAACATGAAACATATGGATCCAAATCAGCCCCTTACGAAGCAACACATAAACTAGGGTTTAAGCTTCTGTCACTCTAGCAACCCATCATCTACTTATTACTCCCCAATGCCTTCCTCTAGGACCAAACAATGGTGAAGTGTCATGTAGTCGACGTTCACATGACACCACTAGAGGGATGACAACATACATCTCATCAAAATATCGAACGAAGACTAAATTCACATGACTACTAATAGCAAGACTTCTCCCATGTCCTCAGGAACGAACGTAACTACTCACAAAGCATATTCATGTTCATAATCAGAGGGGTATTAATATGCATATAGGACCTGAACATATGATCTTCCACCAAATAAACCAACTAGCATCAACTACAAGGAGTAATTAACACTACTAGCAACCCACAGGTACCAATCCCGGACTTGGAGACAAGAATTGGATACAAGAGATGAACTAGGGTTTTGAGAGGAGATGGTGCTGGTGAAGATGTTGATGGAGATTGCCCTCTCCAAATGAGAGGAGCATTGGTGATGACGATGGCGATGATTCCCCCTCCCGGAGGCAAGTTTCCCCGGCAGAACAGCTCCGCCAGAGCCCTAGATTGGTTCCGCCTCGTGGCGGCGGAGTTTCTTCTGAGAAGATGGCTTCTGATTTTTTTCCCATCGAAAGACTTCATATAGTAGAAGATGGTCATCTGAGGGCCACCAGGGGGCCCATGAGGTAGGGGGCGCGCCTAGGTGGTAGGGCGCACCCCCCACCCTCGTGGGCAGGGTGTGGCCCCCCTGGTGAACTTCTTGCTCTCAATATTTATTATATATTCGGAAAACATCTTCCGTGAAGTTTCAGGACTTTTGGAGTTGTGCAGAATAGGTCTCTAATATTTGCTCATTTTCCAGCCCAGAATCCCAGCTGCCGGCATTCTCCCTGTTTATGGAAACCTTGTAAAATAAGAGAGAATAGGCATAAGTATTGTGACATAATGTGTAATAACAGCTCATAATGCAATAAATATCGATATAAAAGCATGATGCAAAATGGACGTATCAAATCCCCCAAGCTTAGACCTCGCTTGTCCTCAAGCGAAAGCCGAAATCAAAAAATATGTCCACATGTTTAGAGATAGAGGTGTCGATAAAAATAAAATGCGGACATGAGGGCATCATGATCATTCTTAGAACAGCAGCTTATATAATTCTTATCATATAATTTCTTATGCTAGAGTAATAATTCAATCACAATTTCAAGTATGAATCATAAACTTCATTGAAAACTAACAAACTATAATCTCAGTCATTGGAGCAATTGCAATTTATCATAACATAGGAAAGAGTCAACATAAGAGCTTTTCAGCAAGTCCACATACTCAACTATCATATAGTCTTTTACAATTGCTGAGACTCACACAATACTTATGGGTATGGAGTTTTAATCGGACACAGAGAAAGATAGGGGCTTATAGTTTTGCCTCCCAACGTTTTACCTCAAGGGTAATGTCAACAATAATAGTTCATGAAAACTCACATCTAATTAGCCATATATACCAGGATCTTTCCAACATACTGTGCTTGCCAAAGGATAAAATGTAAAAAGGAAGGGTGAAGATCACCATGACTCTTATGCAATGTAGGAGATAAAAGTAAAAGATAGGCCCTTCGCAGAGGGAAGCAGAGGTTGTCATGCGCTTTTATGGTTGGATGCACAAAATCTTAGTGCGAAATAACGTCACTTTATATTGCCACTTGTGATATGGACCTTTATTATGCAGTCTGTCGCTTTTATTTCTTCCATATCACATGATCGTATAAAGTTTATTTTCTCTCACACTACTAAGTCATACATATTTAGAGAGCAATTTTTATTGCTTTGCACCGATGACAACTTACTTGGAGGATCTTACTCAATCCATAGGTAGGTATGGTGGACTCTCATGGCAAACTGGTTTAAGGGTATTTGGAAGCACAAGTAGTATCTCTACTTGGTGCTATGAATTTGGCTAGCATGAGAGGGAAAGGCAAGCTCAACCATGTTGGATGATCCAAGACCATATAATTTATCTCAGATGTAAGAAAACATAACCCATTACGTTCTCTTCCTTGTCCAGCGTCAACTCTTTAGCATGTCATATTTTAATGAGTGCTCACAATCATAAAAGATGTCCAAGATAATATATCCATATGTGAAGACCTCTCTTTCTGTATTACTTCCTATTAATTGCAACGATGACCAAAACTATGTTTGTCAACTCTCAACAACTTTTATTCATCATATTTTTCTATGTGAGCTCATTACTCTCCATGAGATCCATATGATCTCTTTGTTTCTTTTTATTTCTTTCTCTTTTCTTTTATTCACTTAGGATCATGGAAAAATAATCAAGCCATTGACTCAACACTAATCTTTATTATATATATAGCTCACGGACTCGATTACATAGAAGGATTATAAAGCAAAACTCACAACTAGATCATACTAAGAACTTTTATTCTACTAGATCAAGATATTACCAAAAGGATCGAACTAAGAAAAACAGTAAAGATAAAAGTGATGGTGATACGATACCGGGGCACTCCCCCAAGCTTGGCAGTTGCCAAGGGGAGTGCCCATACCCATGTGATTATGTCTCTCTTTTCGGGGATGGTGATGTGATATTCTTGGCGATGATGCCCCTCAGGATACGATTCTCCTCCTCAAGCTTATTGACTTGCTGCTTGAGGTCCATTATTTGCTTTCGGAGTTTTCCTGTAACAGCCAAAGCTCCCTGCACCCAAGGGTGCTGCATAGCTGCGAGAGAACCAGTGACACTCTTTTTCATATTCTCATAAGAAAGAAATCTAACATTGGAAGGAATAACCGAATTTGGAATAGCTGAGCTCTCCAGTTCTCCCATTGTGAATCCAGCTCGGAAGCGGGAAGTGACTTCTTGATCCTCTTCCATGGCATCTATCCTCTTCAATTCAGCCTCCATCTCTTCCTCCGTTGCTGCCCAAAGAGGTTAACATTGTTGTTTGTCATTGATCTCGGTGCCAGATGAGACACCCGGCTCTCCCCGACTGACTCTTGCGAAGACATCTTGCTCTAATCTGCACCAGCAACAGCTCGAAACACAAACAGAGAATAATTGCGTGATACGGGAGTCAAAACCCCCGGGAGATTATATAATGAATTTTTACCGACCAAAATACGTGTGGTGTACGAAAACGGAGTCCGGAAAGCGCACGAGGTGCCCATGAGGTAGGGGGGCGCGCCCAGGGGGGTAGGGCGCGCCCTCCACCCTCGTGGAGGCCTCGTGTCCTTCCCGGACTGCTACTTATTTTTCGATTTTTCTAAGTATTCCAAAACGGAGAAATATTGCCTTAAAAACTGTTTTGGAGTCGGTTTACATACTGTACCACATACCTATTCCTTTTCGGAGTCTGAAACGTTCCGGAAAGTGTCCCTTATGTATTCCTCCGGGGTTACGGTTTCAATAACATTGGTTTCAACATTTATGAGATTACCTGAGATGTAATGTTTGATTCTTTGACCGTTCACCACCTTCGGATTTATGCCTTCGAAGTTGTTGATTTTTATGGCACCGGAACGATAGACCTCCTCGATAACGTAAGGACCTTCCCATTTAGAGAGGAGTTTTCTTGCAAAAAATCTTAAACGGGAGTTGTATAGCAATACATAATCACCTACATTAAACTCATGCTTTTGTATCCTTTTATCATGCCATCTTTTAACTTTTTCTTTAAACAACTTGGCATTTTCATAGGTTTGGGTTCTCCATTCATCAAGTGAGCTAATTTCAAATAACCTCTTCTCACCGGCAAGTTTGAAATCATAATTGAGTTCTTTAATAGCCCAATATGCCTTGTGTTCTAGTTCGAGAGGTAAGTGACATGCTTTTCCATAAACCATTTTATACGGAGACATACCCATAGGATTTTTATATGCAGTTCTATAGGCCCATAATGCATCATCAAGTTTCTTAGACCAATTTTTTCTAGATATATTCATAGTCTTTTGCAAAATTAATTTGAGCTCTCTATTACTCAATTCTACTTGACCACTAGACTGAGGGTGATAAGGAGATGCAATTCTATGATTAACATCATATTTAGAAAGCATTTTACGGAAAGCACCATGAATAAAATGCGAACCACCATCAGTCATTAAATATCTAGGGACTCCAAACCTCGGAAAAATAACTTCTTTAAGCATTTTAATAGAAGTGTTATGATCAGCACTACTAGTTGGAATACCTTCTACCCACTTAGTAACGTAATCAACAGCAACTAAAATATGTGTATACCCATTAGAGGAAGGAAAAGGTCCCATATAATCAAAGCCCCAAACATCAAATGGTTCAATAACAAGTGAATAATTCATCGGCATTTCCTGACGTCTACTAATATTTCCAATTCTTTGACATTCATCACAAGATAAGACAAACTTACGGGCATCTTTGAAGAGAGTAGGCCAATAAAAACCAGATTGCAATACCTTATGTGTAGTTCTATCTCCAGCATGGTGTCCTCCATAAGCTTCTGAGTGACACTTGCGTAGGATCTGTTCCTGTTCATGCTTAGGTACACAACGTCTAATAACACCATCTACTCCTTCTTTATAAAGATGCGGGTCATCCCAAAAGTAATGCCTCAAATCATAGAAGAACTTTTTCTTTTGCTGGTATGTGAAACTAGGTGGTATAAACTTAGCAAATATGTAATTAGCATAATCAGCATACCATGGAGCAGTATGAGAAGCATTTATGACATTTAATTGCTCATCAGGAAAGCTATCATCAATAGGCAGTGGGTCATCAAGAACATTTTCTAACCTAGACAAGTTGTCTGCAATGGGGTTCTCAGCTCCCTTTCTATCAACAATATGTAAGTCAAATCCTTGTAGCAAGAGAACCCATATAATAAGTCTAGGTTTAGCATCTTTCTTTTCCATAAGATATTTAATAGCAGCATGTTCAGTGTGAATAGTTACTTTATAATCAACAATATAAGGTCTGAACTTATCACAAGCAAATACAACCGCTAAGAATTCTTTTTCAGTAGTAGCATAATTTATTTGAGCATTGTCTAGGGTTTTACTAGCATATTGAATAACATTTAATTTCTTATCAACTCTTTGCCCTAGAACATCACCTACATCATAATCACTAGCATCACACATAATTTCAAAGGGTAAATTCCAATCAGGTGGCTGAACAATAGGTGCAGAGACCAATGCTTTCTTAAGTATTTCAAATGCTTCTACACAATCATCATCAAAGACAAATGGTATATCTTTTTGTAATAAATTAGTCAGAGGCCGACAAATTTTTGAGAAGTCCTAAATGAACCTCCTATAAAATCCGGCGTGACCAAGGAAACTTCTTATACCTTTAATGTCCTTGGGGCATGGCATCTTTTCAATAGAATCAACCTTGGCTTTATCAACTTCAATACCTCTTTCAGAAACTTATGCCCCAAGACAATACCTTCATTAACCATAAAGTGGAACTTTTCCCAATTCAAGACAAGATTAGTTTCTTCACATCTCTGCAAAACTCGATAAAGGTTGCTCAAGCAATCATCAAAAGAAGATCCATAGACGGAGAAATCGTCCATGAAAACCTCACAAATCTTTTCACAAAAGTCAGAGAATATAGCCATCATGCATCTTTGAAGGTAGTAGGTGCATTACATAAACCAAAAGGCATACGTCTATAAGTAAAAGTACCAAAAGGGCAAGTAAATGTAGTCTTTGATTGATCCTTGGCTGACACAGGTATTTGAGAGAAACCAGAATAACCATCTAGAAAGCAAAAATGTGTATGTTTGGATAATCTTTCTAGCATTTGATCGATAGAAGGTAAGGGCTAATGATCCTTTTTAGTTGCCTTATTTAATTTGCGAAAATCAATTACCATCCTAAAACCTGTAATAATTCTTTGAGGAATCAATTCATCTTTATCATTAGGAACAACAGTAATACCTCCCTTCTTAGGGACACAATGGACAGGACTTACCCACTGACTATCAGCAACGGGATAGATTATACCTGCCTCAAGGAGTTTTAGTATTTCCTTTCTTACCACTTCTTTCATTTTAGGATTCAGCCATCGTTGATGATCACGAACTGGTTTAACATCTTCTTCCAAATTTATTTTATGTTGACATAGAGTGGGACTAGTGCCCTTAAGATCATCAAGAGTATACCCAATAGCAGCACGGTGCTTCTTCAGAGTTTTGAATAATCTCTCTTCCTCATGCTCTGAAAGGTTAATTAGCGCTAATAATAACATGATATATCTTTTTCTCATCAAGATAAGCATATTTAAGAGTGTTAGGCAACGGTTTGAGCTCAAACACGGGATCACCCTTGGATGGAGGAGGATCCCCTAGGATTTCAATAGGTAATTTTTTTAGAATAGGTTCCTGTTTAAAGAATACTTCATCTATTTCCTTTCTTTCATTCATAAACATATCATTCTCATGGTCTAGAAAATAATGTTCTAAAGGATCACTAGGAGGTACGGCAATAGAAGCAAGACCAATAATGTCATCCTTACTAGGTAATTCTTCTTCACGGTGCTGTCTACTAAATTTAGAGAAATTAAATTCATGAGACATATCATCTAAACCGATAGTAACAACATCCTTTTTGCAATCTATCTTAGCATTAACAGTGTTTAAGAAGGGTCTACCAAATATAATGGGACAAAAGCTATCTTGTGGGGAACCAAGAACAAGAAAATCAGCAGGATATTTTGTTTTCCCACACAAGACTTCAACGTCTCTAACAATTCCCATTGGTGAAATAGTATCTCTATTGGCAAGTTTAATTGTGACATCAATATCTTCTATCTCAGCAGGTGCAATATCATGCATAATTTCTTTGTATAAGCTGTAAGGTATTGCACTAGCACTAGCACCCATATCACATAAGCCATGATAACAATGATCTCCTATTTTAAAAGAAATAACAGGCATGCCTACCACATGTCTGTTTTTATCTTTAGCTCAAGGTTTAGCAATTCTAGCAGTCTCATCAAGGAAATGAATAACATGCCCATCAATATTATCAGACAAGAGATCTTTAACAATAGCAATATCAAGGTAAACTTTAATTTGCTCAGGAGGTGTATAAGTTTTAATATTGCTTTTACGAACCACAGTTGAAGCTTTAGCATGATCCTTTATCCTAACAGGGAAAGGTGGTTTCTCAACATAAGAAGTAGGAACAATAGGATCACTATAAGTGATAGTCTTTTCTTCAACTTTAATAGGTGCAGCTACTTTTACTTCTATGGGAGGATGATATTTAAACCACTTCTCCTTGGGGAGATCAACATAAGTAGCAAAAGATTCACAGAAAGAAGCTACTATCTCAGAGTCAAGTCCATATTTAGTGCTAAATTTACGGAAACCATCGGTATCCATAAAAGATTTAACACAATCAAACTTAGGTATCATACCTGACTCCTTACCTTCATCGAGGTCCCAATCTTCAGAGTTGCATTTAATTCTTTCCAATAAATCCCATTTGAATTCAATAGTCTTCATCATAAAAGAGCCAGCACAAGAAGTATCGAGCATGGTGCGACTGTTATCAGAAAGCCGAGCATATAAATTTTGAATAATCATTTTTCTTGAGAGGTCATGATTGGGGCATGAATATAACATTGATTTAAGCCTCCCCCAAGCTTGAGCGATGCTTTCTCCTTCGCGAGGCCAAAAATTATATATATAATTGCGATCACGATGAACAAGATGCATAGGATAAAACTTCTGATGAAATTCCAATTTCAATCATTTGTAGTTCCATGACCCCGTATCATCACATAGCCTATACCATGTCAATGCATCTTCCCTCAAAGATAAAGGGAAGACCTTCATCTTAACAACATCTCTGGGTACACCTGCAAGCTTAAATAATCCACAAACTTCATCAACATATATTAGGTGCTCATCAGGATGCATTGTTCCATCTCCTGCAAAAGGATTAGCTAGCAGTTTTTCTAACATACCCGAAGGAAATTCAAAGCAGACATTTTCATTTTCAGTAGGTTCAGTAGGTTGAGGAGCAACTCTTTGCTCTACTAGTCAGGGTGAAGATACCCCGAACAAGCCCCTCAGAGGATTACTTTCCATAGTAACAAGTGACAGTAAATTTCAGCACACTATATAAATTTTCCTTACCAAATTCCACCTACCAAAGGCGCTTCACTCCCCGGCAACGACACCAGAAAAGAGTGATGACCCACAAGTATAGGGGATATATCTAGTCCTTTCGATAAGTAAGAGTGTCGAACCCAAGGAGGAGTAGAAGGAAATGATAAGCGGTTTCCAGCAAGGTATTCTCTGCAAGTACTGAAATAAGGTAACAGATAGTTTTGTGATAGGATAATTTGTAATGAGCAACAAGTAACAAAAGTAAATAAAGTGCAGCAAGGTGGCCCAATCCTTTTTGTAGCAAAGGACAAGCCTGGACAAACTCTTATATAGAGAAAAGCGCTCCCGAGGACACATGGGAATATCGTCAAGCTAGTTTTCATCACGTTCATAAGATTCGCGTTCGGTACTTTGATAATCTGATATGTGGGTGGACCGGTGCTTGGGTACTGTCCTTACCTGGACAAGCATCCCACTTATTGTTAACCTCTATTGCAAGCATCCACAACTACAACAAAAGTATTAAGGTAAACCTAACCATAGCATGAAACATATGGATCCAAATCAACCCCTTACGAAGCAACGGATAAACTAGGGTTTAAGCTTCTGTCACTCTAGCAACCCATCATCTACTTATTACTCCCCAATGCTTTCCTCTAGGCCCAAACAATGGTGAAGTGTCATGTAGTCGACGTTCACATGACACCACTGGAGGGATGACAAGATACATCTCATCAAAATATTGAACGAAGACCAAATTCACATGACTACTAATAGCAAGACTTCTCCCATGTCCTCGGGAACAAACGTAACTACTCACAAAGCATATTCATGTTCATAATCAGAGGGGTATTAATATGCATATAGGATCAGAACATATGATCTTCCACCAAATAAACCAACTAGCATCAACTACAAGGAGTAATTAACACTACTAGCAACCCACAGGTACCAATCCCGGACTTGGAGACAAGACTTGGATACAACAGATGAACTAGGGTTTTGAGAGGAGATGGTGCTGGTGAAGATGTTGATGGAGATTGCCCTCCCAAGATGAGAGGAGCGTTGGTGATGACGATGGCGATGATTTCCCCCTCCCGGAGGGAAGTTTCCCCGGCAGAATAGCTCCGCCAGAGCCCTAGATTGGTTCCGCCTCGTGGCGGCGGAGTTTCGTCCGAGAAGATGGCTTCTGATTTTTTTCCCATCGAAAGACTTCATATAGCAGTTGATGGTTATCGGAGGGCCACCAGGGGGCCCACGAGGTAGGGGGCGCGGGCGCGCCCCCACCCTCGTGGGCAGGGTGTGGCCCCCCTGGTGAACTTCTTGCGCTCAATATTTATTATATATTCGGAAAATGTCTTCCGTGAAGTTTCAGGACTTTTGGAGCTGTGCAGAATAGGCCTCTAATATTTGCTCCTTTTCCAGCCCAGGATCCCAGCTGCCGGCATTCTCCCTCTTTATGGAAACCTTGTAACATAAGAGATAATAGGCATAAGTATTGTGACATAATATGTAATAACAGCTCATAATGCAATAAATATCGATATAAAAGCATGATGCAAAATGGACGTATCACTTATCACACCCGATCATCACGTGGTGTCTCGGCACGACAAACTTTTGCAACGGTGCATACTCAGGGAGAACACTTGTACCTTGAAATTTAGTGAGAGATCATCTTATAATGCTATCGCCGAACTAAGCAAAATAAGATGCATAAATGATAAACATCACATGCAATCAATATAAGTGATATGATATGGCCATCATCATCTTGTGCCTTTGTTCTCCATCTCCAAAGCACCGTCATGATCACCATCGTCACCAGCGCGACACCTTGATCTCCATCGTAGCATCGTTGTCGTCTCGCCAACTATTGCTTCTACGACTATCGCTACCGCTTAGTGGTAAAGTAAAGCAATTACATGGCGCTTGCATTTCATACACTAAAGCGATAACCATATGGCTCCTGTCAGTTGCCGATAACTTCGTTACAAAACATGATCATCTCATACAATAAAATTTAGCATCATGTCTTGACCATATCACATCACAACATGCCCTGCAAAAACAAGTTAGACGTCCTCTACTTTTTTGTTGCAAGTTTTACGTGGCTGCTACGTGTTGAGCAAGAACCGTTCTTACCTACGCATCAAGACCACAACAATTTTTTGTCAAGTATGTGCTATTTTAACCTTCAACAAGGACCAGGCGTAGCCACACTCGATTCAACTAAAGTTGGAGAAACTGACACCCGCCAGCCACCTGTGTGCGAAGCACGTCGGTAGAACCAGTCTCGCGTAAGCATACGCGTATAAGTCATGAAGAAAGCAATAGCAATATACTAAACGATCAAGTGCTAAGCTAACGGAATGGGTCAAGTCAATCACATCATTCTCTAATGATGTGATCCCATTAATCAAATGACAACTCATGTCTATGGCTAGGAAACATAACCATCTTTGATTCAACAAGCTAGTCAAGTAGAGGCATACTAGTGACACTCTGTTTGTCTATGTATTCACACATGTACTAAGTTTCCGGTTAATACAATTCTAGCATGAATAATAAACATTGATCATGATATAAGAAAATATAAATAAAAACTTTATTATTGCCTCCAGGGCATATTTCCTTCACAGGGTTTGTACCAGTAGCTATGTGTTAAATCTCTCTCTCTCTCTCTCTCTCTCTCGTGTTCTTGAGATGTCACGATCTTGATGATCGCGGGCTTTGTTAATATAGGTGGATCATATGGTGTTTTCTCCTCTCTATCTTGTTGTGACTTGAGTTTTCCCTTTGAGATTTCATTTTATCCGATTGAATACTTTTATGGATTTGAGACCACTTGTTGTATGTCTTGCTATGAATACCGGTGGTGACAATGAGGTATCATATTGATTCACTTGATATGTGTTTTGGCACTCAACTCGCGGATTCCCAAGGTGACATTGGGGTAATCTATGCATAGGGGTTGATGCACGTTCTCGTCTTTGTTTCTTCGGTAGAAATCTTGGGGCACTCTTTGAGGTTCTTTGTGTTGGATTGAGTATTATGAATCTAAAATTGTTTGATGCATATCGTATAACTAACTCACGGATACTCGCGGTGACATTGGAGTATCTAGGTGACATTAGAGTTAGTTGATGTGTATCATATGATGTTATTTTAGTACAAACTATTGATAGATTGATCGGAAAGGATAGCTTGATGTTATTTTAGTACGTACTCTTGATAGATCGATCAAAAGGAATAACTTTGAGGTGGCTTCGTAGCCTACAAATAATTTCTTTTTTTGTTCTCTGCTAGATAGGAACTTTGGAGTGATTCTTCATCGCACGTTGAGGGATGGTTATGTGATCCAATTATATTAGCATTGTTGAGAGATTGCACTAGTGAAAGTATGAACCCTGGGTCTCATTTTCAAGCATTGCAATACCGTTTGTGCTCACTTTTGTTACTTGCTACCTTCCTGTTTTTATTGTTCCTATTACAAAAATCAATATCTACTATCGTTACTATATTTTTATCATCATCTCCTCGCCGAACTAGTGCACCTATACAATTTACCATTGTATTTGGTGTGTTGGGGACACAAGAGACTCTTCGTTATTTGGTTGCAGGGTTGTTTGAGAGAGACCATCTTCATCCTAAGCCTCCCATGGATTGATAAACCTTAGGTCATCCACTTGAGAGAAATTTGCTACTGTTCTACAAAACTCTGTGCTTGGAGGCCCATATATAGGGTCGCGATATTCGTCACCCTGGGTGAGGAATAGTTATTCCTGACCCCTCTCTATTTTACCATCAATGCACCGTAATTTTACGTTACGTAAGTTTGTCTTATTTCAGTAAAAAATATTTTATGTTATATAAAATTACAAACATAAAAACATAGTCTAAAACACACATAAACTGCAAATTCTCTTGTCTTATGACCTATATTTTTATTTTCTTATGTCAAATTTTACGTAGTGAATCAATAGAAATGTAACTATTTGAATTCCAAACGTAATTTAATTATGAAATGACTGTAAGATTACCTCGGGTGAAGAATAACTTATTCTGCACCCTGGATGATGAATAATAACACTATATATATATATATATATATATATATATATATATATATATATATATATATATATATATATATATATATATATATATATATATATATATATATATATATATATGTGTGCTTTAGTACCGACCTACTTAATTTTATCCACCATTATATATTCTACTGCCGGTTTCTCATTTCTGATTTGTGTTTTGATCAATAAGTTTGTTTAGTAATCCAATATATTACTAACTTGATGTTAAAAATTGGCCCCAAAACTGAATGTTTTGAGTATATTGAATTGGATTATATGCAGAACATCTTTTTCTATAGTTTACTCTTGCAATATTTAGTGTGTGGTAGGGACTATCCTAAGCTGGACACGTCGGTAGCCCTGCAATGTCGTATGCGACAGGTTCAATCGCCTCTCCATACCAGGTTCTCCCTAATTCCTCCATTCCCAGTCATATTGTACTATGTTGCTTCTCTACTGTTAGATTATTGTATGGGCCACATGGTTGTAACAGTTTTATGGTTGATTAGCACAAAACACAATAAAACGAGACGTATTCTATTAGTGGTCATAGGTTTATAATGAATCATTTTATTTATCCCGACCTTTCTCAGCCTTTTACATATGGTTTTGCATTTAGATATATAGTTTTGCTTATGTGTGTGCTATTGTACAATTTTCTTTGTCTGGCAGCTACTTTTTTTATGTAAATTTCTCTATGTTTATTTGCATTTAACAAGACTCAGTTAAACTGCCCAGCATCCAACATTTCAGGTGTTCAACTTGCATATCGTATTCAACATGCTTATTTGGGTATTAATTTAATAGTTATTACTGTTATACTTATGCAGCTATGTAATCAAGTTCGGAGTCAGTTGTAACTGCCATTTCGAAATGCCGATGAATGTGTTACCAATTATCAATAAGATTGATGTTTGATCTTTTGCTCCAGTTAGCAGCAAACAAAATACCAGCGTTGTTAATGCCAATAGCTGCATAGCAAGGTTTTGAAAGGTTTAATTGGGAATAGTTGGATGCTACTGTCCTATTCTAACGTGATCATAAGAGCATGAGATGATACATGCATACACTTGGATGAGCATAGTTTTACAGTAATCGGCCAGCGCATTTTGTACGATTTGTAAATTTGAAGCATTACCTATATGAAATCTACAATATTATTAGTTACCATATGTATATTTGAACCACTACCTACGTATGAAATCAATCATATTATTGATTCAAATTGTCATCTTTGCTACGTGGATGTTGCTATGAGAATCCATGACAAATTCTCGCACCAACACGCGGGGAATCGTCTAGTTTCTCTAGTTATTGGCCCCGCTAAATTGTCTTTTGATCATTAGGCGTGGTCTTTTATTTTGGAGCACCAATATTCACTTGTCTAGGTATGTGCAAACATGTTATATTTGTTTTATTTGTAAGAACAAGTAATACATATTGGCAGTATCCCTGAAACTCATGACATTGTTCTATAAAGTTGGTCAAACTTTATGAAAATTGACTTCAGACAAATCTTATATGCGGAGTAAAAAGGATCCGGGTGAGTATGTTTTATGTGGAGTTGATCCTCCTCTATTATTTGAACAAACTCCGCCACCATGCCCTAACTCATCTTTGTGACTTAAATATGTATCCGCGAGCATGGAAACACTCGCAAAAACACACCTCACAAATTCAAACTTACATGATCAGGCGCATATGGAAATTGGATATCAGTTAAATGGAACTATCATTTAATTAGGAGTCTCATATGGCCATGCCGAAACAAAGAAAGCAAATCGACATGCCAATGATCAAGTGAATTTCTTCATACACATTGCTCTGTGATTTGACCAAACTCCGCCACCATGGCCCAACTCACCTTTGGTAGTTTACCTAAATATGCATAGGTGATCATGCATCTGTATGTAATCGTTCACAAATTTGATAAACACACATGAGAAATTCAGATTCATGAGACCTGGTGCGTTTGGAATTGCATTACTAAAAGTCACTTAAATGAATCTTTCCAATTAGTTAGGAGTCTTTATATAGCCATGCGGAGAAATAAAAAAAAAACAAATCTACATCTCTATGATTTCACCAAACTCCACCACGCCATGGCCAAACTCATCTTTGCGACTCAAATATGTAATCGACGGGCATGGAAACGTTCGCAAATTCGATAAACACACTTCACAAATTCAAACTCACAAGACCGGGCTGCATATAGAAATTGGATATCACACTTCGCAAGCTTGAATGGAACTATCATCAATTAATTAGGAGTCTCATGCCGAAAACTAAGATAGCAAATCAACATGCCAATCAATGTTTCTTCCTTGTGTCGTGCCAAGGATCAATCAATTGCCTAATAACTACAGTAGCCTACTAGTGAAAACAGAACGACGGAAATCGATCGTGAACTGGCCTGGCGGGTTCACCGCCACGGTCACTCGGCATCAGCCTCCGCCGGGGCATCAACGGCCTCACCGCCACCGTCAGCCTCGATTGCGGTCACCGCGTCGTCGTCGTGTGGGGCATCAACCGGCGCGACGGCCGCTCCGTGCAATGACGCATGGATCTCGTCGATGGCGGCTTGGGCGTGCGGGGCGTTGTGCTGGAGGTAGTGCACGACGACGAGCCCGAGCGGGCCGTCCGGGTGATCAGTGACGACGCCCAACTCGAGCGCCGGCGAGC
This sequence comes from Triticum aestivum, assembly GCF_018294505.1. Lineage (NCBI taxonomy): Eukaryota > Viridiplantae > Streptophyta > Magnoliopsida > Poales > Poaceae > Triticum > Triticum aestivum. The sequence continues at coordinate 10,629,729 of NC_057800.1, forward strand.
GGAACGCCCACAGGTCGACCATGGCCGGCTCCAGCTCCTTGGGCTTGGCCTTGGGCTCCACGTGGAGGTTGTTGGCCTTCAGGAACTTGCCCCAGCCGACGATGAGGCGGTAGGCGCCGTTGCAGTGGAGCTTCTTGCAGGCGAGGTCGTAGGAGTTGCCGTCGCGGTCGTAGGCCTTCATGTCCACCTTGATCTGCTTCTCAATCAGCTGCTTCTCCTCCACGGTCAGCACATCGTCCAGCCCGTGCTTCTTCCATTTCTTGCAGGACATGAGCAGCCGGCTCTGGTCGAGCAACCGGTCCGACTTCGACAGCAACTTCCCGTAGATGCGAACTGGGGCGGAGGCGTTCAGGCTCTTCAGGATCTGGTGCAGACTTGCGTCGACGACGGGGATCGACTCCAGCGAGAGGTCGTCCGGGCCGGGCCCTGCCGCCGCCGCCGCCGACGTCGACTTCATGCCGTACCAGAACAGGCGATCCGGGAGCTCCTTGCGGGTCTTGGGCTTCTTGCTTGCCCTTGCTGCCCTGGACGACGATCTTGATCTTGATAGTGGCACGGCCCTCCTTTCCAGCCAAACTGCGCCGGTCGAATCCAAGAACGCGCGGCCGTGAAGCTTCTTGCCCTTCTTGCCGGCTCTGGCGGGCGACTGAGGCAGGCGCGGCGGCGGGCTCTGCTCCGCGGCCTCGCCCTCGGGCTCTCCCGCGGAGGAGCCGGAGGATCCACCGGCCGGCGACGACGTCGACTCCATGCCGGCCAAGAACGCGCGCCCCTGACGTTTCTTGCCCTTCTTGCCGGCTCTGGCGGGAGATTGGGCCAGCAGCGCGGCGCGCGGCGACGGGCTCTGGTCCGTGGCCACAGCGTCGTGCTCTTCTCCCGCGGAGGAGCCGGAAGATCCACCGGCCGACGACGAGTCTTGGTCGTCCATGGCAGTGCCGGCGCCAAAAGAAACCGGGACCTCCTCCGGTGCTGTGGATTTCGAACGCGGTGGTGGCGAGATGGGAGCGGCGGAAGGAGATGGTTTGGTGCTCGGGATTGGACTCTCGGGATTATATAAAGACCAGAGACTTCGATACTAGTCGTTGGTTTTTTTTCCTCTCCTCTCCTCCAAGAACCTACATCCTCTAAGAGTATATATACATCAGGGCATCTCCAACCGCGCCCCCAACAAGCCTCCCCAGGCCACTTTTTCGACGCCGGCGCCGAAAAAACGGCCCAGTCGCGCTCCCAAGACGCCGAAAATCGCCGGTTCGGACCTTTTTTTCGCCCGGCGGTCACAGGCCGAACCCGGCGCGCTGGGGAGCAGTTGGGGGCTCCGGCGCTAGGGAAAAGCACGCCTGGCCCACACGGACAGGGGAAAACTCAAGGTTTTCTTCCCCCGACTCGCCTCGCACCCCCCCGCCCTCGGCCACCACTAGCTATATCCCGGCGACGGCCGCCGCCCTACTTCGCTAGATAGCCATTCCCCGCCGGAAAATAGCAGCGCTTCGCCGCGGCAGCCCCTCCCACAGCAGCTGGGCGTTTCCGGCCACGGAGGCGCGGTTTAACGGCGGGTACACGCCCACCGAGTGCAAGGTGTTCGGCGTTTTGCCTGTCTCGGCGATGGACTCGGATGACGAGGAAGAGCTCGCCGCGCTGCTGGAGGAGGAAGCCGCGGCCGACGTCCAGGAAGAAGAGCATCTCATGGTGCTCGCCGCCCTCGACAAGTTGCTGGCGAGCAATGAAAAGCCGCGGCGAGGTGGCTCGGCGCCGGGGCGGGTGAAAGCAAAGAACCGGCATCGTCTCCAAGGCTACTGCATGCTCTACTCCGACTACTTCGCCGATGCTCCACTTTATGGCGAGAAAACATTTCGGCGCCGTTACCGGATGAGCCGAAAGCTCTTCCTCAGGATTGTGAATTCCATCCGGGAGTTCGACAACTACTTCAAGTGTAAGATGGATTGCACTGGCGCTCTTGGATTCACCTCCATCCAGAAGTGCACAACAGCGATGAGGATGCTTGCATATGGAGCTCCCAGTGATTCACTCGACGACTATGGACGCATGGCCGAGTCCACCAGCATAGAGTGTTTTTACAAGTTCTGTCGGGCAGTGGTGGCAGTGTTTGGGCCACAATACTTGAGAACACCCAATGCGGAAGACACTGCTCGGATCCTAGCCCAGAATGCAGCAAGAGGATTTCCTGGGATGCTTGGAAGCATCAACTGCATGCATTGAAAATGGAAGAATTGCCCATTTGGTTGGCAGGGGATGTACAAAGGCGTCAAAGGCGGTTGCAGTGTGGTGCTTGAGGCGGTAGCCACACAGGACCTCTGGATTTGGCACTCCTTCTTTGGTATGCCAGGAACTCACAATGACATCAACGTGATGCAGTGTTCTCTTGTTTTTTCCAAGCTCATTGAGGGCCATTCTCCTCCGGTGAACTTCGAGATCAATGGGCACCAATACAACAAGGGGTACTATCTAGCTGACGGCATCTATCTGAGATGGTCGACATTTGTGAAGACGATCTCAAACCCTGTGGCAGGAGGCAAGAACGCCTGGTTTGCGAAGGTTCGGGAGGCTTGCAGGAAGGATGTCGAGCGGGCATTTGGTGTGCTCCAATCTCGATTTGCTGTTGTTCGGTACCCCGCTCAGACCTGGTCCAAAGATCAAATGTGGGAGATTATGACTTGCTGTGTCATCTTGCACAACATGATCATCGAGAGCGAGCAAGAAGACCCAGTGTTTGACACTGAACCATACTACAGGCAGGGTCCTCTAACCGAAGTTGATCACCAGCTACCGACAACTTGGACTGCCTATCTCAGTATGCGTCAGGAGATCCGAGACCCACAGGTGCATCATCAACTACAGAAAGATCTGATTGAGCACCTATGGAGGCTCAAGGGGGACGCCGTGTGATGAAATACGAGTTTTTATTTATTGAACTATATAATTTGTATTGAACTATTTGTTGCTGTACTATTTTGTTGAAGTATTTGATTTTTCTGTGATGAAATATGTGATAAGAAATAATTGTGTTGATAATTGAACGCCGAGACACGGCGAAATCACGCCGAATATGGGCCTATTCTCGCCCATATGGGCCCTTTATTCACCGAAATTGGGCTACAAAATGGGCCAATTTCGGCGCCTGGGGGCGACGACTGGGAGCAAAACCGCCCCCAGCGCCGATTGAATCGCCGGCTCACCCTCAGGGGGCGATTTTTATGCGTCCTGGGGGGGGGGGGGGGGGCAACGGCTGGAGATGCCCTCAAATCCACCCCACAAACTCCCGCGGATAGTGATTGATCACATCTCAAAAAATCATTTCCACCATCGGCTACCTTAGTTACGAAACCTCAAATCCATACAAGTACATGCTATGTGAAACATAATCTAAGTGGAGCTCATCCCGCTCCGTCGTGCATCCCTTAAAGTGTTGCTCCGTTTGCCGACGAGGTAGAGTGGGACATGTGACACGCGCCGGCTCACGGAACTCGAGACGCCGCCGTCTCCCATGCCCTAGCATTTCTTGTCTCCCCTGGCGCGGCGAAGCATAATGCAGACGACTATCTCCTCCTCAGGCCCAACTGATATGAGATCCCAGGGCATATCAAATGACAGAGGGCTCGGATCCGCTGCCTGCCATGCTTGAGAAGGATGGAGTTCGACGAAAGTGAGCTTGAGGCGGAGGGAAGGGGAGTGGAGTGGAGTGACTAGGGTTTGGTCCGAGGAGCGGATTGAGACGAATATATGTAGGGTCGGGTGGGCCAGCGTTTGTCGGCTCTGACATGGCAGACGCACCCGGGCCACGGTATATCCGTCCATATTTGGCTTGGATATGAGGGATGGCGGTCAACCAAGGCGTTTAAGGCCGGGTTGAGATGCCCCGCTGGGTCGCTTTTTTTTACCGGTCACTAACCGGGCCATCCGTCCAGGCGTTTTTGAGGTGTTTGAGGCGTCCGGGCATAGATGTTGTAATATGTCACGTGGGATGTTTATGCCCATTATCTATTTTGTTGGATCCTTTTTGTGCATGTTGATTTTCAAGGAGAAATGGAACACAGATCACCATGATTTCCTTTTCATAATCATATCAACACATTTTTTGACTCTATAATTTTCAACCTTTATCGATAGTGGGTCGAACGAAATGCATTATTCGCATTGCACACTAAACTTCCTGCCACTAAATACTCCCTCCGTTCCTAAATAATTGTCTTTCTAGAGATTGAAACAAGTGACTACATACGGAGCAAAATAAGTGAATCTACACTCTAAAACATGTCTACATGCATCGGTATGTTATAGTCCATTTGAGATGGTTAGAAAGACAATTATTTGGGAACGGAGGGAGTACTTCCGAGTGTGTCAATATGGTCGCCAAGGCAAGCAATGTATGTTTTCCAGTCCGCATGGCAAACAGTTGTCCATTGAAAAAAGTCCAAAACAAATCGTAAACTTGTAGACGAAAGCTAAACCAAAGAGTGGCTTTTGAAACCCGAAAATTGGCACTCTGAACTTATCAGTCCAATTTTGAACCTTGAGAGTGTTTAGCTTGCATTCGCAGAGTCGGGCCTGCCCATTAGTGCAGTTGCTCGAGCCACTCATGCATAGCTGTAGGTTCGCTCGCTTTGCTCTGTTTTTTTGCCTTTTTCCTTTAGCTTTTCTTTGATTTTTCATCACTTTTGTTTGGTTTTTTTCCTTCGTTATGCTTTCTCTTTTCACAGGTTTTTTCTTCTTTTTTCGTTATATTTTTGGTTTCCTTTTGTTTTTTTCATGGTTTTCTTTTTCTTTTTTCTTTTTTATTCTTTGCCGGTTTTAGTTGGTTTTCATTTTTGACACATGTCTACATTTTCTCAGTATAGAATGTACATTTTGAAATAGAAATTGTACATTTTCTTAATGACAATAAAACATATTTTTAAACTTCCCCAAAAAACTTTCTAAACAAACTTCCCTAAAAACATATTTTTGAATACATGGTGACATTGTTTGAGCATCCCTTAAAAAATCCTTGAAAAAAAACTTCCGTAAAAAGCACTGTAACATTTTCAAAATTCCAAACATTGTTAAAAATACAAAAGGAATTGAATTTGTGCAAAAAATTGAAAATGAGAACATTTTTAAACTTCTGAACAATTTTAGAATGCGCGAACATTTTTCAAACTTCACTAATTCTTGTTGTGGTATAGCGGGCCGGCCCAAGTTCTTGTCGGTGAGAGTAACAGCTTTTCCCAGTCGGGATTGTAATATACCCAATGTGCCAAACAGGTCTAACGTCCAAAATAGACCGGGATTATAAGTTCGGAGTGCCAATTTCCAGGATTCGAAGTTCACGGTTTGATTAGCTTTCGACTACAACTTCAAGGTTTGTTTTGTACTTTTTTCTTGTCCATTTGACACGTTAGTTGGAGACCAAACACGACAACATTGTGCCATCAGGTGTTTCTACCACGATGTGCGCATGTCATGGCCTCCAGTTTACACCGCTGCCGGCCCGGTCACCTACATCGCTCGGCGGGATCCTGAGGTTCCGCCGAGCTAGCCACTGGACGTGCTACTTGACTCACTTCCCTTCTCTCTCTTCTTCCTCATGAGAAGATGACTCTCTTGCGCCAAGGAGTTGCCAACACAGATCTCACACGTCTTGTAACATCCCGAAACCCTAATTATTAGTTAAGCCAATTAACTTGCCATGTCGTCATGGTTAACAAAGCCTAAATGAAGTTCAAGAATCAAACAGCCCAAAAATCAAATTAAAAATGCAAGTTCAAAAATTATTTCAACAAAAAGCCCAAAAAAAATGTTATTTATATTCTGAATAATTCCCTAGTAAATTTCTAACTGGAGCCAACATCAAATAAATTTCTAAATTGACCAAACCCTTTATTTAAGTAGACCGGCAACATATTACTTGGCCTTTTCAATTTCTCAAATGGTTCAAGCATTTCCAAATAGGCCCAACCTTTGAGTGTTGTTTCAAAACAATGCCTTGTATTTATGTGCCAAGTATCATGTGTAAAAAAAATTGTTTGCACGCTCGAATAAATACAAAACAGTAGAAAAATACCAATCAGAGAAATAAAAAGGGAATTAGAAACCGAGCTACTGAGCACTTGTAGCACTGGTGTAGCCCACTGCTACGGTACAAGGCCCAGCCCAGTGCTACAGTCCAGGTGGTCTCGTCCTTCCTCTTGTTCGGCAGATCCTATTTGACGCCCGCAGGCGTCAAGAGGACGAGCCTTCGCTGAAGCAAGTCGCCAATTGGGCCGGCCCAATAACGGATTAGGTTCGCTGCTGTTTTCTTGTTTCTTGCGGGTATTTTTTTTGTTTTTCTTCAATGGTTTTTTGCATCCAGTTTTTCACTGTTTACGCCGGTTTTCAGTTGATTTGTCCCGGTTTTTTCTTTTACTTTTTCTTTCTGTTTTCGATTTTCTATTTTTCTTCCGTTTTTGTTTTTTAATCACATTTTTTGGCTTTTTTTATTTTTCTCCGTTTTTTCCCTATGGTTCTTTCTTCCCTTTTTTTTGTTTTTTTGTTAATATTTTATTTTTCCTAATTTTATTTGTATATACAAAAAGGTCATCGTATATTTAAGAAAATGTTCACTGTATATTAACGAAATGTTCAGCGTATATTAAAAAATGTTCATTGTGTATTTAAAAATTGTTCAGCGCACATCATAAAAATGTTCAACGTGTATTTAAAAATGTTCAGTGTATATCAGAAAAATGTTCATTCTGTATTTGAAAATTGTTCAGCGTATATCACGAAAATGCTTAATGGGTATTTATAAATTGTTCACCATATATTACAAAATTGTTCAGGGCATATAAAGTTGTTCATGTTTTTCAATTTTTGTTCACTTTTCAAAATTTGTTTACTTTTAAAGGTTTTATTTGAATTTTGAAATTTGTTCACATTTTCAAACAGTATTCGCATTTTTTTACGAAATTTTGTTCACAGTGTTTCCATGAATGTTTTTTGTTTATTTTTTTTGAAAAAAGACAGATCTGCTAATGCAGCTATTTCTTAGAAGTTCATCGCTTCTTTATATCATGTTACCATACCAGTCCGAGTGGTTAGCAAGTGTTCTCCGAGACCTGAGGTCGGGAGTTCACGCGCCCCCTTTCTGTTTTCGGATTTGCTATTTTACAGTCGAGTGAATTACAATTCGCTGTCATTCAAATCGCTGGCCGTTCGATCTTGTGCGTGATTCGCGCTGAGAGCTGGGTTTTGTTGGACGGTCTCTACTTGTCGGGCGCGGTTTTCATTTTGGGTCGGCCCGTTACCGCGCGGACGCTGTCTTTTCCCTTTTATTCTTCTGATGATGAATTGGCATTTTGCTTTTTCATTTCCTTAGGTGTCACTGTTTGAAATGGGCAAGCCAGAGAGAGAGAGTGAGCGCTACAACAGCGGAGAGGAGGAGGCGATTTTGATCGTATTCCATTGCGATTCCAAGCTGCCCCCCCCCCCCCCCCCCGAGATATCCCCGGATGTAATGCAAGATGTAGCGGTGGATCCCCTTGGCCCTTTTGATATTTTACTGCTGTTCGATTTTGATATCATCCCACTATAGTGGTTGTTGATTGATCCCCGTGGGCATCTAATAGTGCGCTAGATCCCCCATGCTCATTTAATTTTTGGCTGGCCCATTTGATGTAGATGTATGTGAAGTTTGCTCAATCTCCCGATTGATTTAGATGTCTCATGATCTCTTTTGTGGATGTAGGTGTTAGATCCTACTTGCTCTGAATTTTTCTGTTTCAGTTTTGTACTGAGTTACTTTAAGGTTCCAATGTATGTGATTCGTGGTACTTTAGTTGCTTACAGTGTATTGGTTCTGTATTTTCAGTTTGGTGCTATGTAACTAGTGTTGTTCACTGTATTTGCAGTATGACTTCATTTCTGCATCAATATTTGCTAGCTATCTTGTGCAGGGTAGGTAGGTAGTATTTTCACTGCATTTGTAGTATTTTTTTTTTCTTCAGTGCATTTGCAATATATGTCGGGTACAGTTCCATCCTCGTAGAAATGATGGTCAAGCCTTTTTGACCATTAGCTAAGTACCATGTTTATTTCTGTCATTCTCCTGGTGGCGAATTCAGAAATTTGCAGTATCTTTTAAAATTGTATTACCCCAATGAGTTTCATAACTTTTCATCAGTGCAATTTCCATAATCAAGCAGGTTAAGTTCCATAGTATTCAGTTGTTTCAATTATTTCTTTTTATGCATAAATTTGCTTTACCTTTTGTTTTCTAGCTCATCCAGTAAGTGTTGTTGACCTTTGTGTATCATGTTTATGTAATCTGTTTGAAACCTCAGATTCTTTGGATTAATGTTTTTGTGCCCAATGACTCTGTGGAAGATGATTCGTATCATATGTCGCCGGTAGTTATTTTTGTCTACCTTTTCTTTTCTTTTTCAGTTCTCTCTTTCAGTTTATTTAAAATTACACTAGGATCTTTAGTGCAATTACGGTGCACATTGCAGAGTAATCCTAGTGTTGTTACAGTGTAATTTTCATGGTAATTAAGTTCAATATTCAGTGTAATTAAAGACAGATTCTGAGTGTACATTACAATGAAATTATAGTGAATTTTCACTGTAACTGAAGTTTCTTTTCCACACTGTAGCTCTTAGTGGTTTTTTCCTAGTTCGTCTATGTTAACCTTTTGTTAGGGGTTTGTCTATGGTTGGCCTGCAAGCATTGTAGAACCTTTTCTTTGGGGTTTGTCTTCTTTGTTGCGTATTATTTCATCCATTTTTAGCACCATTTTAGAACTTTATCTTATTTTTAGTGTGTTGGCAATAAAAATACTGAAATTTCAGTGGTTGTTAATGTTTGACCTTTTGTGGAAGAAATCTGACCGTGCACGGGTTTTTCTACTTGGTCAGTGTCATTAGTCAGTGCACTAGTTTTTTAAGTGTAATTACAGTCTAGTAAGTCAGTGCAATCTTCATTGTAATTTACTAAGCAGTGTAACTGCAGAAAATGCATCTGTGGTTACACTGAATTTCAGTGTTCTTTTGGATAGTAGTTACACTGAATTTACTATGCATTAATACTGTAATTACGCTGTATTTTATAGTGTTGTTACAGCGTAATTTACTTGCTAGTTTACACTGGATTTTACAGTATAATTTCAGTGTGATTCACTGTAATTACACTGAATTTTTTTAGTGTTGTTACAGTGTAATTTACATGGTAATTACAGTAGAATTTCAGTGCAATTTCAATTTAATTGGTGTTTTTAGCTACTGTAATTTTTTCACCGAAACAACGGAAACTGAATTTCACAAGATCACACTGTAAACTGAATATTCTAGTGTAATTTGTAATTTTGGCTACTGTAATTTCAATATTGTAGGCACAGGTGTTTTTTGGTCCAAGAACTGGCTCCAGTGAAACCAATGCGTTATGGGTTTTGGTTTATTTTCTGTCAAGGTTTTAGACTTCACATCAGTGGTAGATTTGATTTAAAGGTGTGTGTAATTTAATCTCCTTTGCAATATATGTTCTCTTATTCTAACATTCTCTTATAATACTCATGTTTGTTTCCTTTGCAGGCGGACGATATGAACTGAAGAAGATGGGCCATAATAACACTCGTACTACTGTTTGGCTGAGGTCTGTTCCTCAAGAGATTCATTTGCTATATCAGAACGATTGTAATAATCCCCATGGTTAAGTAATGAATTCTCTTTTTCCGAAAAAAATATGACTATAAAATATAAAATATATGCTACAAAAAGTACACTCTTGGATTTGTATTTCAAAAAGCTTTTTGAAGATATAATTTTTATGACATATAGTTTACATTTTATTAGTTAAATTTGTTGGTCAAACATTAGTCCAAAATAAGAGGGAGCCTGATAAACCCGGACGGAATTAGTTTCTAGTACTTGCAACTTTTTGGCCATCTTAGGTCATTAGCATTTGTAGCCGTCGGATATTCTTTTTTGATGTTTTTGAGCGCCCGATTTCCTCTCAATCCTCTTAGGTCATGTTGATTAGTGGTCATTTTTCTTGCAGCTGAAAGTTGGCTCGTGGCGTTATTTTTTTCCTTTTTATTTTATTTGCGAGGGGCTAGCTCACGGCGTTCGGCAGGTAGGCTAGCAAGCAAAAATCCTAACCGCCAAAAGCTCATAAACAGGTAGTATTATTTTGGCTTATAGGCTAAACTCCAAAAGGTAAAGTTATGGGTAATCAAACACTCCTTAATTAGGAGGACGAAAAGGAGGACGAAAGAGATGAAATCAACCTCAGGCATGGTACTGAAGGAGGGATTTTTTTTCTCGATTTTGCTCCTTGACACGATTTCTTTGGAATTTATTTCCATTTGGTTTCATTCTCTGGTTTATTTTCCATCTTCTCGAAATGTTTGCAATCTTTCTCTGGTTTATCTTCCAGAGCACTCCTCTATTGCGTGGATTTGGGGGTTGGAGTCACTGCTACATCGGGGGTTCACTCTTGCGCCCTCCTCACTCGTGTGGATTTGGGGATGGAGGGCTGCACCGGCGTGTCATCTCCTGTGGGCTGGAGTCATCTCCTATCAAGACTATGCGGTCTCCATATAAATTATGATAAAAAGCAGACATTTTATCATTGCTTTACCATAAGTTAGTTGATGTTTGTGTTATTCAGACGTGTGAACCCACAATGCCAAATTGGCAGTAGTGTGTGGGTCCACGTAATGTTGCTACATATGTTGGCAGACGGGCATTTACCATTCAAAAATACAAGTGTTCCAAATATCACAAACTATATATTATTATTTGTTGAATCATTTAAGTACATTAGCAAATCAAACCAAACAGTCATCCAAATGCATCATGCAACACTTCAGCTCCAAAATTCATCCACCAGCAATGGTTGTGCCTAGAAGTATAAGAAGTCAATTAATGTCAGTGTGGAGGAAAAGGCAAAAAGGTAAGACAAAGGCAGCAGTAAGCCGGTTACAACATAGTTGAAGGCAATTATAACTTGAACAAGATAACTCACTCTTGTCACTTAATATTCATAAGTGTTTTATAATCCAGACTTGATATTAGCAATAGATAACCAAAACCACATTTGTTCTAAAATACAAGGAGTATCATGAAAGGAGTATAGCTACCAGTATATCTCATAACTAAGTGGATAAGAAAACAAAAGATGGCCTAATTTTTTCTAATGTACATTCATGCATTGCCATGCCAAGCAGACAAAACTAAAACATGGCAAAACTAATCAATTCTAGTAAAAACACTAATCTTGGCTATTCCGTTTCAAATATTCTTTTTGGTGATTGTTTGTTTGTAAGATAGCTAACCGCTCATGCCGAATGATATATTTGATCCGATTTATTTCCGTGCCCTCCAAATGTGCTAGTTACCATTTACAACTACATTGATTGAACAAAGGTTGTTGAGATGGAATTAAGATCAATAGCATTAAATTACGGGATAAAAGAATATAACCATATTTCAGGATCCAAACAAGCCAACTGAGTTAGTCACTAGAAATTTGATTTGATATCTAATAATAGTGAAGGCAAGTATGTCCGGGTTTGTTGCACCCCTCATATGTTTGTCAACCTTTGACCATATATTTGACTAGTATAAAATATACAGATATACCACAAAAATTATGTTTCAGATTCGTATTCAAAAGAAATTCCTAATCATATTAGTTTTGCTTCATATAATTTTTATTTTATATGTCAAATTTATGGCCAAAATTTGACCAAAATATGAGAAGAAGGAGAAAATATATCGAAGGATAATATATTAAAAATATTTATACATGTTCTTATATCTGGCAAAGGTGTAACTAAGTTTAACTTGTTATTGAACATTTAAGAACCAGAATGGAAGTATCTGAGAAATCATGTGCAAATGAAAACACAAAGTAGATTATACTCCTAGAATATAAGGACTAAGGATGAACAATCACCTGGCGCACAGAAGCTCTTGAAAGGATGATAGTTTATGTGATAAGCTCCTTCATAAAGCTTATTGTATTGCATTGACTTGAGTTTAACCATGTAGACACTATCATGCACATATAAAAATATCACGTTAGAATCCTCATCGTACCCCAAGAGTCGCGCTCTATTCCTCTTAACATGAGGAGCGATCCCAAGAATGTTATGCATGTCAACGATCTTCCAGAACAACCACATGGGAAAACCTTGACAATCGACCTTCCTCTGTCACATTTGAATGCTATATTTAGATAATTGAGCAAGGCCAACACCGCCATCCTCTGCCTTGATGATCTGATCTCTGCGTCGTTCATCCAAACCGGGAGGCCCCTCAATCATAGATAGGCTCTGCTGGTTCAAATTAAACTGAAGTATGATGTCCCTCATGGACACCCAATAAAGGACATTACCAATAAGGGTCCCATGAATATAAGCACAATCACCCACATATGGTTCTGTTGCTGAGATGAGTTTACCCCATGTGCCAGTGTCTGAGGAGTAAACACATGCGGTAGGTGAATGATTATCACGTACGTACTTGGACATCAAGGCTACCTTGAAGGGGCTGGAGTGGCAACTGCCATGCACATGGTCATGGGCGTCGTCGGCGCAGAATACCGCCCCGTTGACTGGATAATTTTTTTTGAACTCAGGCGGAACGGGCAAGCAGCGCTGGTCGCCTGCGATGGGGTCGCACACAACGATGTCTTGCCGCCGGGGCAGGGGGTTGTAGACGAGGACACGGCCATGGCGACAATCAAGCACAACGTTGTTGCGGTGGTTGCAACATTCCAAGTTGATGCGCTTGGGAGGTATGCGGTCGGCAGGATCCGAGATTGACGACCTGAACACGATCCTGTTGTTGCGGCTCAGGAAGGCACCAAGGACGGGCGGTCCCTCCTTCCGGTGGTGGGTGCGGAAGCGGCAGAGGAACTGAGGGTCCGTGGTGAGGCGTCGCCAGTGCTGGCAGACGGCGGAGGCGCGGCGGAGTGAGGACGGCAGAGGCGGGAGGAGCAGGAGGATCTCACCGAGGAGATCATCATTGTCCAGCGGGGAGGCCGGCCAGCTTCGGTCGAGGAGGCAGGGGTTCAAGTCGGCGCCCTCGTTCTCGCTCATGGCGGCGGGACGTGGATGGGGTATCGAAGAAGCAACGGCTTGGATGACTAGCTTGGACTATTTTATTATCTCTGTGCTGTACGAGGATTGGCCTCTGGCTGGCCAAGGAAACAACGCAAACTCGTAGCCATCTTCCTAGAAACTTCTGTGTATATTTGACGATCTCAAAAATAGATGCGTGCAATGTTTCTTTTATCAATGTGATCTCAAAACAAAACACCTTCAGTTTTTTTAGAGAAGGTGTTTTGTTGAACACCTCCAGTCTGACCCGAGGCCTTCCTAATATAGGACTAGGTCGCCGTCTGACAAGGCGACCAAACCAATTGAAAAAACTATGTTGAGTCACTCTTGTCGAGTGCAAGATGATGTTTACTACGAGGCCATCATACACATCCTCTCTAACATTAACTTCAATACGATCAGCCTACTAAGTACCCCTCTACTCAGAATTGTCTGCACTGCAACAACATCTCTATTATCGAATCATTTTTCCAATTTATTGTTTGATATATACCTTTTTGGGGGTTGAATATATATTTGATGCATATGAACATTAGTTTTACGAGCACAAAAATGTGTAAGAGAGATGCTGGATTTTTTTTACAAACCCTCATACTGAAGTATATCTAGCTTACTACATCCTCTGTAAACAAATGTAGGATGTTTTTTTGTTTAAATTGAACTACAAAAATGTCTTCCATTTTGTGTACAAAGGTCGTATTTAGCGTTAGCAAAGCTGTTTCGCATATTGCGTGAAAACACTTTATTTGACATCCGATCATCTTTGACTTTTGGATCGTATATTAAAAAAAGTATATACAGTATAATTACTAAAATTTTATTACAGAGCATATTAAGCATGTCTGTCAATAATTAGGTCGTCCAACTCGTTTCGTGTAGCATAAGTGCAGCGCGTGTACCCTTCACTCATACGTAAGGACAACTAGCCTAGGGTTTTCTGGGACTCCAGCCGGCGCCGCCTCCGGTCTGCCTCGTCTTCCCGTGGCCTTAGGGCCATGGAGGCGAGATGTTTTACGGTACCCTGGTACTCCTTATGTAGGGGTGGGAGTACGGGTTAAATCCAACCCTTGGTTTAAAAGGGTAGTTTTGGGTAATGTTTATTTAATTTACGATCTAATTTCCCGCCGATTGGCTCGTCGAGAAGTCGCCGCTGCCTCCCCCGATCGAGTTACCGTGCACAGCCATGGCCGTGTCCCCCCCCCCCCCCCCCCCCCCACACGGCCCATTGCATGCATCTGCCGCCGCCTATGCTAACTTTAGTCGCCGGCGAGGCCTCTCGGATGAATGCCTTATCTCAGTACTTGCCAAGCCATCAGCCAGTTGGATCGTTGGAGTTCTTCGATCTTGCAGTTGCAATTATTAAATTTTATGCATCTCACCTTCATAGTTGGAAGATGCCAAAAAATCGTCCTGGCGCATCGCTACGTGGCCGAGATCTCCGGCTGATCTGCTATGGATGTTGATCTCATCCCGTAATTAGTGGGGAATTAAATACCACCCTCACGTTATACCACGTTAATTACCAATCCAGATTACCAATTTACCCTTGAAATCAAGGTACTCCTCAACTTTTGGCTGTGGTACTCCCAGGTTTCTATATTGGAGTACCAAACAATTGTATCCATCAGATTAGAGACAATGGATGGCTCATATTAACTTGTGGGTACTGTAAAAGAGCTCATGGAGGCACGGTGGATCCCAACCCTTGCCGGTGGGAGGCCAATGTTCTTTTTTTATGTTTTCTGAATTTTGTTAGGGTTTGTGTCCTTCTCAGATAGGCGAGACGGCGGCGACCCTCTGAAGATGGTTCCGGCGATGCTTCTATAGCATCATTGGAAAGTGTGTGGAGGTTTGTCTACGGCGGATCTCATGGTATTCTACCAGCGTTTGTCTTTAGTGGATCGACATGGATCCAGTATTCGCTCGTTTGTGTTCGTGTGTCTACCTGTTAGATTTTTCCGATGAACGCTTCTCTCCATCAGCGGCGGTTGTTGTTCTGGTGCACTGGTACTGTAGGGTCTTAGCATGATTACTTTCCGACTATCTACTACAATAAGGTTTGTCCAACTTCGCTAAGGGAGGGTGATGACAGGCGCGCCTTCTGCTCTCTTCAGTGTTTGTAGTCATTAGGTGGGTAGCTAGAATGGACCTGGATTTCTTTCTATTTCTATTTCGCTGGGCAAATTTAGTTTTTGTTATGATGATCCTCATGGATAGTAGTATTGAGTTCTATAAACAGATTGATAGTAGGTTTTAAGATAGCTTAGCATACTTGGATGCAATTTTTTACTTTTCGTTATACTATCTTGAAAATTGATGATTAGACCAGAAGTTTTTCGAAAAGAAGAAAGAAAGAAAAGGAAACGTACTAGGTCAGAAAATACGAGATGGAAACTAACCGTGATAGCTACGCCGATCAGCTTCGAGGCGCAAGATCAGTTCAGGGTTCCAAATACAAAAGAAGAATTCCGTGTTGCCCACGTACACGTCCGCCAGAACGTGAAATCAGATTTTTCCTTATTTATTTGGGGATGGAAGGGTTTACGAGGCTGCTTAAAAGGATGCACGCACGCGCACGACTTGGGAAATAATTCGCTGTTCCTTTGCTTTTGCCTTGCAAAGGAACGTCCGCCGAACGTCTTCTACTTCCCTGTCTCCTCTGTCGTCTCGAACTCCTGATCCCCAATCGAGATGAGCGACGAAATTACCACCAGCAGCAGCTCGCCGCCGGCGCCTGCGCCTGCCTCCCCGCTGGACAACGACGATCTCCTCGAGGAGATCCTTCTCCTTCTCCCACCGCCGGCGCCTTGCTTTTATTAATGAAAATACCGTAGAACGATTGTTCTACGGTCAGGGCTAAAAAAAACAATAAATGGCATCATGTTCAGTTGCTTTGTTCTGAAAATTTAGACATAGATAAAAGACAACATTTTATAAAGGCATGGCATCATGTTTAGTTACATTAAGTTTTTATTTTTGAGGGACAGTTGCATTAAGTTTTGAAAACAAAGAGATGTACACAGGACAATAACCTTTCATATCAACCCGTTCAACCTAATTGTGTGTTTTTAACATCCGTTTTGCAGGAGATGCAACAGTAAAGAGGGGGGAAAGGATCTTCTAGGTATATGACTTTGGTATGCTGCAATGTGGAACTCTGTCGCAAAATCCTCATTGGCGGGATGATAACGAGGCTGATGCACCCCTAGGTAGGAAAAGAACCGGCGATGGTCTTTGGCATCCACCGTGTGTGTTTTGTGTTCCATGACGAAGACCGCTGTTGTTCCTTCTGCGACAGTGTTCGAGTCTGAAGATGGTTAACTCGGATTTGTTGTTCCTCTCTATACCATCTATTTTGTTTGCCCGTAGATTATCATATTCACAAGTGTGGTCGGTTCCTTGTGTAATACTTGTGTTTGTTGTCTACATCTTTCTGAATTAAGACTTGTCTGGAAATCTGAGAACTGAATGTTACCAGTGGCTGTAGTTACGGTGCAAGGTGGGCCAGCGAATGGATGGAGTAAGAACAAGGGAAACCATGTACGCTCGTCACCAGCCATTGTATGAGCATAACACTAGTACACAATTTACAGGCTCCACTGGAACTTGTTCACGCGCATTTGATATGTGTACATGCACAAGTAATGCTTGTTTGGGATACTATTTGATGTTCATCGATGCAGTAATCACTTGCACGGTCAAGCCAGATGCCTGTGCTGGTGCAAACCAAAGCTACCGTAGGTATAAACAACGCACTGACGCACATGTACTCTCTCTCTCTCTCTAAAAAAAAAGCAATGACACACAGGTCACGGTCATGCAGTGCTCGTTCCCTGGTACTCCGGCGACCGGAGGCTGCCGGCCAGCGGAGGAGCTTCCCCGTTGAACGAACGTCGCGAAAGCTATTGTGAGATATAACAAGCGCTCCCGCACTGGCTGCATGCGTAAGAGCGATTCTTTTTTCCTTTTTGTTTCTTTTCCAATTTGTTTTTTCAGTTCTTTTGGTTTCTTTTCGGTTTCCATTTCTTTTTTTGTTTCTCTTGTTCTTTTATTTTTTTATTTTTCTGTTTCTTTTTAAATGATGAATATATAAATATATTTTTAAATAAACAAACAATTAGTAAAATTGAGCAAATACATTTAATAATTATTTGAAAAGGCATGAAAACTTTATAAATTATATGAATATTTTTTAATTGAGTTTGATTTGGAAGAGGAGAGTCTTGCTGTGGTCAATGTGCCTCCCGGTACAGAGGAACTCCTCAATCATCAGATCATCCTGGCTGAGGATGGCGCTATTGGCTTTGCCGTTTTGTCTTATCCGCATTTTCAAATGTGGCAGAGAAACACGAACAGTCATGGTGTTGGCACATGGGTGCCGTGGAAAACCATTCAAATGCACACCATTCTAGGCCTCCCTCCCCAGCTTGAGTTACCGATAATGAAAACTATATTGTGCTATGATGAGGATACTGATACAATTTTTGTGTCTGTGGATGAGAATGTATACATGGTTCAACTCAAGTCGATGCAATCCAAGAGACTTTATACAACCGAGAGTGTCTATGGCTTCTATCCTTTCAAGAGTTTCTATCCACCAGGTGATTGCTCATCCTTTTTTATATCATAGTCATGGGAGTAATGCGTTCACTAACAACTTGAGCATGGTAAGCAATTCCTGGTAATAAAAATTAGTTAGTAATTGTCCCTTTGCTAGATGGAAGAACTTATAGTGTTATCATCTAGGCCGTCTTTTATCTTCAAGGATACCAAATCAAACATTAAATTCATAACTCACTTGGCATGTTTGAAACCTCAAAGCTAGTTATATTCTTTATCTCGGTAACTTAACTCCATAAAAACAACTTAGGATGGATTCATACTATTTGAAATATTAGTGTTTATGTCATTTGTTCATGGCACCTTCTGCAGGTGACTAGTCTGTAACATATAAAAATAAATTGAATTTCTCTTCTCTCGCTTCATTTATTTAAGATGTAATATTCAAGATCATATTTATTGTAAGACTGTTCTTTTCGGCATAATTTTGTTAGCTTAACATGACAGTTTATATGAGAAAAACATTCTAGGCCATTTACTTTCTTGTTCTTATATCTACTAAATCACCATTACGAGGTAGCGAACTATACTGATTTTATGAGCAATCCTTGCATTTTACAACCTATGTGGTTCTGTGTATATACTGCTGGTGTTAAAAAAATGAATTATACAACTTGTATAGAGTTGTAAAATGAGTTATTTTGCTCGGGTTGTATTTTTCAGCTCATCTTTCTAACTGTCTCATTGCTGCCTTCTCTTATGCATTTGTCTTTTCCTTAGAACTTTTGTTAACTCTCGGACTTCTTATGTTCCAGGTATAAGCATTACTGGTGGTGGAGCTGAAGTGTTGTATGATAGATAGGAAGCCTGTATTATTTGATGTGCTGATGTTGTCGGTATGGTTCACGGTTAAGAATATCATCTGAATATACAGTTTGAGAGTTTCTACTGCTTGATTTTTTTCTCTGTGCCCTGTCGAGGATGGGATGATGGGGCAACCCGTGGGACTACTTACAAGAACCCTACACAACAACCAGCAACATCCAGATGCACAGCTGTTGTGCACTGTGGAACTTGTAGATTCACAAATTGGGTCTTCTCACTTAGCATAGCATACAAGGACTCTGTTCAAACTGTAATGTATGTTCAAAACTACAAATACGAAGTGGCTGCTCTGTTATTTCACCTCTACTGTTAGTCTTAGGGAGTTAAAACTGAATCCAGAGACGAATACTAACAGCCGCACCACTCCCGCTTCGACCTTCATTAGACTAGAATGAATTCAATCAGATCACCTATTTAGACATGCCAAGAGTTTTCCTTGTTTTATCCTTTTCAGAATCAATAAGGTGAAAGCTATATATTATTAGTCCATTTTCCTATTACAAACATATACCTCCACCCTGACAAATTATGGTATCAAAAGGGATTCTATTCCGTCATATCTTGTTTATGTTTACATGGTTGTACTTAGCTATTCTTCTCTTTGGCCAGGAGAGAGTTTTTTAAAAAAAATAGTAAACACACAAAACAATTTTTCAAGCAGTTTGTACTAAGTGTTCATATCATTTTACAAAATGTTCATCACATTTAAAAAGAGGAGAATACACTATAAGCCCTAAAACTATTCAGGGGGTGTCAAGTTGGTCCTAAAAGTTTGCTAAATGTGTCATCAGCAGTCCTATCGATGATGCATCAGCTTTGACTTGCATGAGTGGTTGTTGAGTACTACCGTGTGGCGGCATTTTGCACAAACCATTCTAAAAGACCCTCTCTTCTAACTTTTTGGCTCTTTGCACAAAACCTACACGAATACTATCTAACCATCAATTTGATCAAGCCATCCATCTCATTCCCCCAATTCTCTCGCACGATCCAGTCGCCGCCATCTTACATTTGTGTTGCCTCCCTAGACGCGATGGCCCCTGGCCCGCTCCCCATGCGGCGGAAGCTTCCTTCCCCAAAGAGCGATGTGCCAACAGTGTACGCGAGAGGGCGGCGTTTGCAACAAGTAGCAGGCAGGCTCCGGCCTCAGTCCTCCTCCTACCACAAAGTGGAAGTCTGGATGACTCCATCCCCACCACCTCTGTTATGTTTGTGTCAAATATTTGTACGTGTGGGATTACGTGGACTTGGAGTTGTAATTGATATGGATATGTCGTGTTGCAGCTCGACAAGTTGTATCTTGGGCCTCTTATGTAATGAGGGTGCACCGCAAGTTGTAACCCATGATGACTTGATAGCAATAGGTACGCATGGGAGCCGACGGCATGTGTCGGTGCCCGGGTGGCCGGTGTTGCATCAACTTGGAGAGAGCACATGTAGTCACTCCCGCAGGGATGTACCCGATCTCGATGACTCCTTCAGGTCTCTCTTAACGGATTCCTTCCATGTAAAATTCGGTATACCCTGACCTCTCAAGACATTCTTCGCGCGCTTTAGCCATCCGCTATGCATTGGAGCTTCTGAGGCCTGCGCTGAATATGCCCAAACCATCTCAGACGATGTTGGACAAGCTTCTCTTCAATTGGTGCTACCCCAACTCTATCTCGTATATCATCATTCCGGACTCTATCCTTCCTCGTGTGGTCACACATCCATCTCAACATACCCATCTCCGCCACAACTAATTATTGAACATGTCGCCTTTTAGTCGGCCAACACTCAACGCCATACAACATTGCGGGTCGAACAACCATCCTGTAGAACTTGCCTTTTAGCTTTTGTGGCACTCTCTTGTCACAGAGAATGCCAGAAGTGCGCACTCTTTACATTCACGACGTTCGGGGGCCGAGGTGGACTGCGGCCATCGATGTGGAGAGAAAGGCAAGAGAGAGGGCATGTGCAAGTAGGAGGGCCAAAAATTAGAAGCAATGACATTTTTAGGGGTTTTGTGCAAAAAGTTGTCATGTGATAGTAGTCAACCTATCATCTGTGCAAGTCAAAGAAGATGCGGCCCCAATAAGCTTGTCAAACTTTTAGGATCCAAATACGCATCCTATATACTCCCTCGGCAAAGTAGTGATCTGTACGCTCTTATATTTGTTTAAAGAGAGAGTACATAAAATATTCATCCCCACTAACTTATTAACCTCAAGGTGCAAGAATGCCACATGACCATACAATTATGGATGAGATAAGACCCACCGGAACCCGCAACCTTGTATGGAAAAAGACCCATCAGCACATGCAACCATACATGGAAAAACATTCTTCATTTTATTGTTTTTACTTATGTTCAATAAATATTTGACAACTAAATAATAAGTCATATATATTTTAATTTTGGTTCACGTGTCAATAGTCTAAATATTATATTCCACAGAATCAAATCTAATTGAAATATGTTGTAGTTTATTCCGCAGGAACACACGAGGTATCATCTAGTTTTCATAGTATTAGGACTGATTTGACGCCCTTCAAATACTTTTAGGACCTGTGGTGTATTTTACTCCTTAAAAATATTCATGTGTTTTTCAAGAACATACCAGCCACATTTTTATAATATGTAAAAAATTGTTCACGTATTATTTAAAAAAAACTTGAACAATTCATTAAAAAATGTGTGTACATTTAAAATATGTCTAACCCTTAATAGATGTTTGCCAGTGTTGAAAACTTATTGATATTATTTAGTAAAAATATGCAACGTGTACTAAAAATGTTTACTGTGTACAAAAAATTACTTAATGTGCATTTGAGAAATGTTCAACGTGTATTTAAAAAAAAATCAATGTGCAGTCGAAAACTGTTCAATACATATGCAAAAAGTGTTCAACATGTACTTGGAACAAGTCAGCGTATATTGGGAAAATAAAAAACAAAAAATCGATATAGAAACACACAGGAAATAGAACTGTCAGCTTCGTAAACTGGTCAACTAAAAAAAACGCCCTCTCAAAAGCTCACGCATTGTTATGAGCCGGCCGCTAAGCTCTCGCGGGCCCACATAGGAAGATGGGTCCGTTAATTCGAAAGCTTCGTGGCCCAGATCGACCAGGGGGAGAAAGTCAGCAGGGCCCGTACGCCCGTCCCCTCACTCCCCAGCGGCGGCGCCGGCGACTGGACCCAATGGCTCCAGTTCGCCCGTGCGCTTCCTGTCTGCAAATTTCCGCCGCCACAGCAGCTACTTTCTACTGCCGCTGCCGTCGACATCCTCCTCCGCCACCGCCATCTCATCGGGAAACCTCCCCTTCCTTTCTTCTGGAAGCTCGCCATGATTCACCGACCAATCCATCGTTCGCTGCACAAACTTCTCATGTCAAACAGCCAAGTATCCCTGCTGATGCAACTGGTCTGGGAGAACTTAAAACTAAAAAAGCTTGTGGTTCCTAACTGATCCGTGTTAGTTAGTCCAGAGCATTTTGGAACATGCTGTTAATTCCAATCACAATGACTAGTAAAATACCCGAGTTAGTTGATCTCAAAACATACCTGCATTACATTGGATAAACTGAACATTCTAGTGAACAAATTCAGTTCAGCTGTTTCTAGCATTTTAGAACATGCTGTTAATTTCTATCACAATGACTAGAAACAGACCTACATTAGTTGATCTACAAACAGACCTGCATTACATAGAGAAAACTGAACATTCCAACGAATAAGTTCAGTCCAGCTGCTGTAGAACTACAAGTATTTTGCAGGTAAAATTAACTCGACACAAGGGGCATCAGATTGTAGTAATTTGAGAAGATACAAGTATACAACAAACATATCATTTGCTTTACATAGGCAAATCTCCTGTACTGCTCATAATCTAATTGCCTGTCTTGTCAGGATTGTCTCATTTCACCTGGGGCCTGATAGATGTGAGGCTGGATGTGCAGCCGAAGAGGTCGCATTTGCAGCAATGCCAAAATTCGCTTGGTTTGTTGCAACAAAGTTATGATCTATATTGCTCTCTGCATCCATGGTACCTTCCAAGACCTTCACTACCTCCGACATTTTAGGCCTTCTTTTCCAATCAATCTGCAAACACCACATTGCTAGCTTCATCATCTTAATTACATCTTGCTCTTGTGCTTGCATGTCAATACTGTTCTTGTCAATCAAATCTACCAACTGACCGTTCTTTACCTTTTCTTCCAGTAGGGTAATAAGATGGATGCTCTCTTCAGATTGGGGCGTGTCAAGGTTCTTTCTTCCACTGACGATCTCCATGACGACCACGCCAAAGCTATAGACATCAGCCTTCTCTGTAATTTGTGATGTCAACCATTCAGGAGCTAAATATCCAGGTGTGCTCTCATTCTAGTAACCACATGGCTTATTTCCCTATCAATGAGCTTACATAGACCAAAATCAGAAAGTTTGGCATTGAAGTTGTCATCCATGAGGATATTTTGTGGTTTGACATCCAAATGAGCAATCCTCTGCATGCAGTCCTCATGAAGATAAGCGAGACCCTTAGCTATGTTAATAATAATTTTGGATCTTACCTTCCATTCTAGTGGAGGAGCAGTATTGTCATGTCGACCATAGATCCACTTGTCCAAGGATCCTTATATTCGTTGATTATCTGATGTGGATGTGATTCATCACATTATATTCGTTGATGGTCCATCTTACAACTCAAACGCTAATTGAGTAGTAGAAAACTAAATGTGATATCAACTTGGCTTCAAATTCTAAGAGTGGCCCAGTGCCTCCACTGCATAGTTGTACATTCTCTAACTTCGGTTCGTCGTCCCGCATGTGAATTTAGCAAATGGCTTCGGAGGTATCATTGGACTTATCAAGCTCCTTTATCAGCTCCAGTTCTTTCACCCTACGCGGTTACCTTCTCATATGCTCATTTTGGTTCTCAAACCATCGATCCGTCATCTAGGTTCCTCATCCTACTCACCATTCCCAACACAAGCATGCCATAGCTGTAAGCATCCAACTTGTAGGATATTGATTCAATATTATACAGGTTGAGCAGTTCAAAGCTGTATTTTCCATCTTTTTAGACATATAAGAATTCGATGTACATCACTATCTCTTCTCCCTCTGGTCACTATTTAATAGTAGGACTCTCATTGTGAAGATAAAAATTATTCAAAGAACTCTGAATTTTTTAGCAGTCCCCACAAAATGTGTCAAATTTCTGAAACAGAAGTTCTATTGTTACGGAAGTGTATGTAAAGTCCATTTCCTGCCCTTTTCTCAAAAGAAGAAATTTAGTTAGATCTGCATGATGGCCAATCCAGATAAAACTGGATTATTATGTAGGAACTGTGAAGCAACAAAGGGAGCTTATAGACTGATAAAGGAACTTCCTGCCTTTCCGAACTTACTAGATTAGTGTTAGTAGAAATTGCACTGCTGGTTGATACTAAACGTTTGGTGTTTATTAGTCCCTTGAGGTCCCAACTTTCTTTCGTATGGTGCATTCCTCTGCTTTCTTTGCACGTGTGAAAATTTGAACATGCTATTAGTTTCAACTACAATAACAACATATTTTGTGTTCAAGGGAGAAACTGGACAAAATACTGCAGCTGCTTGGAACTCAGCGTCTTGACTGACCAAAATGTCTTATTCACCATGGTTCTGTGATTCCCGTGCAACAGAGAAGGATGTCCAGAGCCTCGTCATTTTGTGTTCTCTGGCCAATATGGATTTTTGTGACAACCGTCCCTTGACTAGCCTATCATGCATGCTGTAACCTAACCTTGTGGTACGCATGCAGCCAAGAAACTCAGCCAAAGCCTCGTTATCTCGGTTCCATGGCCAATATGGGAATAATGTAATCCACACATCTTGGTTTCTCTAGGGCACTTCTGGAAGCAGCAACACATATTATTGGTCATGATCTGGAACAAAAGCTTGACTGTTTGCGGCGGCAGCTGCGTGGAAGGCTGGGAGCATCTCGGTAATATCGCGATCTCAAATCTGAATGCTCTCATAGAGACTGTGGTGATTTTTTACCTCTCTAAATAAAACTATCAATTTGTTAGCTTTGCAGAAAAATGTTAAAATGGGAAATTGGGTGGAAGGCAATAATTCTGTTTGGCTGTTTTGACGGGTCACTAGGCCGTAGACAAGTCTATGGCTCCATCAAGGACTCGTTCAAACTGAAATCGACATGTATGGGAAATGTAGTGGCGAAGACTACACCACTGACTCCTGTTGGCCAGTGAGTCGTATTAATACTTACCCTGCTCCTCCAACTACTTCCACACAACCAAAGGGAGAAAGAAAGAAACTCCGCTCTGAAAACCAGCATATAGCACCATGCCAGGTCTGATCTGGTTGTGCGTCCTCTTGATCCTCTCTTGCCATGATGGTGTTGATGGCGTCACGGAGTTCATATACAATGGGTTCGCCCGCAGCAAGCTCCACCTCGACGGTGAGGCTTCCATCTCAAAACACGGCGTCCTCTCTCTAACGAGCAGCAGCTGCGGCGACAGCTCCTTCACCCAGGGGCATGGTTTCCATCCAGAAGCTCTTCCGTTTGTCAATTCCCATGGCGTGTCCATGAGCTTCTCGGCCACTTTCGTGTTCTCCATCACGCCCAGTGACTCTGACACTTCCGGCGACGGGATGGCATTTGTCATCTCCTTGGCCCCGCTGTCTGGTACCTGGACAGATGGGCAATACTTGGGACTTGTCAATCAGGACGACGACGGTGGCACACTTGCAAACCGTTTCTTCGCCATCGAGCTTGACACCGTAGCCAACTGGGAGTTCAGAGATATAGACAACAACCATGTCGGGATTGATCTCAACAACCTAACGTCCGCCGCCTCTTCAACCGCAGGGTATTACAGCGACAATGTCGAGAAGGACTTCCACTTCTTCAATCCACTGAGACTTTCTAGTGGAAAGCCAATGCAGGTTTGGGTGGACTACTATGAGATGCAGCTCAACGTCACGCTTGCTCCTGTCCCCATGAATAAGCCCTCTTCACCGCTATTGTCTTACTACCCCATCGATCTTGCAAAGGTCCTCAAGAATGACACCAAATCAAAGGCAGGGGTTCCAACCACAGCATACGTCGGTTTCTCTGCCTCCAGCGGTGATTGGTGTGCCTCCCAACAAATTTTTGGGTGGAGCTTTAACCTGTATGGACCGGCCAAACCACTTGACTTATCGCTGCTGCTGCCGCCATTAAAACAAGTACAAGATAGTTCCAGACAAGAAGCCCATGACAAGAAAAAAGTCGTCAAATGGGTGCCCGCAACTATATCTTCACTTGCCATACTTGCAGGTATAACAACTTGCCTTCTGTTTCGATGGTGGTGGTGCAAGAAGAGGATGTCAGAGAGGAATGAAGACTGGGAGGCTGAGCTTGGGCCCCACCGCTTCGCGTACAAGGACCTCCGCCGAGCAACAAATGGCTTCGACGACAATCAACTCCTTGGGAAAGGCGGCTTTGGGCAAGTCTATAGAGGAGTCCTTGGCAACTCTGGCATGGACATCGCAGTGAAGCGGGTCTCCTCGGAGTCGAAGCAGGGGTTGACTGAATTCACAGCTGAGGTCATCATCCTTGGTCGCCTACGACACCGAAACCTTGTCCGTCTGATCGGCTATTGCCGGCACAAGGTCGAGCTTCTCCTCGTCTACGAGTACATGCCCAACGGCAGCCTGGATAGCTACATGCACACCCAGACTAGGCACACGATGCTCTCATGGTGTCAAAGGCTTCACATCATCAGAGGCGTCGCGTGCGGGCTTCTGTACCTCCACGAGGACTGGGAGCAGGTCATCATACACCGTGACATCAAGGCCAGCAACGTCCTACTTGACGGAGAGATGAATGGTCGGCTGGGTGACTTCGGCCTCGCGAGGCTGCACGACCATGGTGCCGACGCGCACACCACCCATGTGGCCGGCACGAGGGGCTACCTTGCCCCTGAGCTGACGAGGTTCAGCAAGGCGACCAAAGCAACTGACGTGTTTGCGTTTGGTGCCTTTGTGCTAGAGGTGGCTTGTGGTAGGCGTCCGGTGGGGTTCAACGCCCGCGGCGAGCTGCTGGTGCTCGTCCAATGGGTGCGCGACACGTGGGCAAGCGGCTCCGGCTCGATCGTCGACACCGTTGACCCAAGACTGGACGAGTATGCTGCTGATGAGGCGGAGCTGGTGCTCAAGCTTGGGTTGTTGTGCTCACACCCTTTACCTGTGGCGAGGCCCAGCATCCGCCTTATCATGCGGTACCTTGATGGGGATTTACCTTTGCCCGAGTTCTCTCCTGAATATCTCAACATTACAGATGTCGATCAGGTTCTTGATGAAGTGCCTCCGTCAGTGGCGAACAGCATTACAGGTCTGTCTGGAGGTAGATGATAGGACATCCAGGAGGGTTTATCTATTGTTGTTTAATTAAAGGCTGGGGTGGTGTTAGGTTTAGAAGAATCTGATGGGGAGAAAATGAGAAATGATAGATATGTACAATGTGTTTGTGTGTGTGGCTACTGGCTACTGAACAAATCTGGGTACTTCACAATAAAAAATACCTGCATACCTTTCGGAAATTCTCTCAGGTTACTTTCCCACAAATCTCTTTCTCAGGACTGAGAAGTATCCTCCAAAAGGATAGCCTTGGGAAGAGATTGTGGCTGCCAGTGTCACGGGATAGGAACGGCAGCTACTTCCTGTCCTGTACACCTTCCAACTACTACTTTGCAGGTCTGTTCCTTCCATTCGTCCATTGTTCGTGTAGCTCCAGACAGAGCAAACAGCTTTGCAAGCTCAAAAAGTCTTAACTCTTTGGATTGAAAAATCGACCAAAATCCTCGAACGTCCAGTGAAACAAATAAATTTGCCCCACCAACTGCCAACATTGTTAGTTACCTATAGTGGTGAAAAGGAGCAACGGAATCCCATATATATGTAGCATTTTACAGTTTTTTTCTTGTGACGGTTCAAGATTGGTTCGAGCCTTATTTTCCGCTTTTCCGAGGAAATCGAGCAATATTGTCAGCTGAGGTGTTTTTTTCTATCTCATTAGTGTTGGACTCATGCTGGTCAATCAATGACAATGATAAGCTCTATAAAAAAGAGTCTATTGAAGCTAACCTAACCAGTTCTTGTCTCTGAAATTTTATTGTCAGGGGATGTCTGCAAGACGCTCTACAGTTCCAGAATCCAGATAATAATATGCAGTCTCTGACCTTGCAAAGCTCTGCACAAGCATGCATAAGGGACAATGGGACAGATGGCAGCAGGTTGGTGTTACAAATTTAATCCCTAGCTTGAACCATATGAAAATTAATAATACTCCCTCCATTTTCGTATATAAGGCCACTATCAAAATTACAATTTGCAACTATACAAGGCCACTAACATTAATCAAGGCAAAATTGATGGCGTTTGCCTACTAGTACCCGAGGACATTAATATCCCTTGTGTGCATGCGGGAGTGAGAATGTTAGCTTGCATTGCCAACATTAATCAACCAACGAGGAGTAACAGGGTTGGCTTGTTGTGCGTGTGAGATAAAAACCACATTAATTAACACGACAAACAAGATGACAAGCTAGCTTGCAACATTGACTTAAATATAGCATTGATTTTTACCTTGGTACCTGTAAATGAGTTTGTGGCCTTGTATATAAAAATGGAGGGGGTACTAGGAATATGTAAAATATATTGCCATGTCAACACATCAAAACATGGCAGTTTGAACCTGATTAATACCAGTTCAGTTCAGTTCAGTTCAGTTTAGAGAGAGAGAGCAAGCCGCGCCACTTCCCTCAAAAAGAAAACAAAAAAGATATCCCTCCCCTTCCTTCCCCGCCCCATCACACTTCTTGGCGGCGCTCCGGCGGTGGCTTCTGGTCTCGCCCCTGCGCTTATTGTGGCAGGCCGCCACTCTGCCCTAGCTGCATATCTCTTCCCGTCAGCCGCTGCCGCTGCTGTCTACCTCCTCCGCCACCCCGCCGCATCAGGAAATGTGAACCTTCTTCCTATTTGTACTGGATGTTCGCTATGGTTCACCACAGATTTAGGAATCATCTGCGCCTAGTACAGATTTGGGAATCCTGCTGCCAATCGATCACTTGTGCAACGATTCAGCACCCGGCAACGGCTGAGGACTAATTGAGATAATCGACTGCACCTCTTGAGTCTTGACTAGTGCTATTACTTTTCAGATTGTCGTCAAATCTGATGTTCGGTAACAGGTAGCGTTAGTTGATCTCAAAATAGACATGCATTACACACGTTCTAATCATAGTTTTAAATAGCCAGCTATAGCGGAGCTATAGCCTTTTCAGCAGGATGCCGCTAAATGATCGTCTTCACAAATAGCCCGCTATAGCGCGCTTTAGCCCGCTATAGCTGATTTGAAGGCCCGTCGCTATTTTCCATAGCCCGCTATTTGAAACATTGATTCTAATGCACAAATTCAGTCCAGCCGCTGTAGAACAACAAGGTTTGCAATGTTGAACTATTTTTCAAGTAAAGTTGGGCCTCATATTGTAATAATTCGAGAAGATACAACAGACATGTCAGTTGCTTTACATAAGAAATTCTCATGTCTTGCTCATAATCTAATTGGCTTCTATGTCAGGATTGTCTCATTTCACCTTGGGCCTAATATATGTGAGGCCAGAGGTGGAATTGAGGAGATCCACTGGAGATTGACGAACAACTTGCCGAGGGAATTCAGCTAATCCACTGCACGGTTGAGTCACATGAGTGGTATGCAACAACTTCCGACTAGTTCTATTAATAGTCAAATTCTCATGAAATTGATGCCATATAGCCTGGTAAATAGGGGGATTCTCATGGTCATAGTAGTAGAGATCGATGAGCAGCATACCATGATTGACTTCCATCTACAAACTTTGAGACATGGCCAACTATCCAAACGTATGATGATGCAATACACTTTACGAGTATCAAAATGCTAACTGATTCAAAAATCAAATGCCTTATACGATACACATTACTAAGCATAGCAGAACCTATTATGAAAGGAAAACACATTGGAAATTGGGAGAAATTTAAAGCACTTGTAATTTTTTCTACTTCCAAATACCATTCATTCTGTCAATTTCTCTGCTTTGTTGGATCCTGGGAGCATTTTGGAACATGTTGTTAATTTCAACTACAATGACTAGAAAAATACCTGCATTAATTGATCTGAAAACAGACTTGCATTACATGAAAAAAATTGAACATTCTAATGACTAAATTCAGTCCAGCTGCTGTAGAACAAGAAGGTTTACAATATTGAAATACTTTGCAGCTAAAATTAACTCGAGACAAGGGGCTTCAGATTATAGTAATTTGAGAAGATACAACATACTTATCGTTTGCTTTACATAAGAATATCTCATGTCCTGCTCATAATTTAGTTGTCTATCTTGTCAAGATTTTCTCATTTCACCTGGGACCTGATACATGTAAAGCTAGAGGTGGAACCAAGGAGACCACATTTCCATCAGCGCCGAAATACACTTGATTTGTTGCAACAAAGTTATGATCAATGTTGCTCTCTGCATTCATGGCGCCTTCCAAGACCTTGACTACCTCAGACATTTTAGGCCTTCTTCTGCAATCAATCTGCAAACACCACATTGCGAGCTTCATCATTTCAATTACATCCTGCTTATGTGCTAGCATATCATTACTCTTATTGTCAATCAATTCTACCAACCGATTAGTCTTCACCTTTTTCCTGCAATTGCATGATGAGATGGATGCTCTCTTCGGATCGAGAATTGTCGAGGTTCTTTCTTCCACTGATGACTTCCATGACCACAACACCAAAGCTATAGACATCGGCCTTTTCCGTGATCTGCGATGTCAACCATTCAGGAGCTAAATATCCAGGTGTGCCTCTCATTCTGGTAAACACTTGACTCATATCCCTGTCAATGAGCTTGCATAGTCCAAAGTCAGAAAGTTTAGCATTGAAGTCATTATCTAAGAGGATGTTTTGTGGTTTGACATCCAAATGGGCAATCTTTTTCATGCACTCCTCATGAAGATAAGCGAGACCCTTAGCTATGTTAGTGATAATCTTGCACCGTGCTATGTATTGAGCTTGCGTTGGTTTTCCCCGAAGAGGAAGGAATGATGCAGCAGAGTAGCGTAAGTATTTCCCTCAGTTTTTGAGAACCAAGGTATCAATCCAGTAGGAGCCCACGCTCAAGTCCCTCGTACCTGCACAAAGCGATAGCTACTCGCAACCAATGTGATTAGGGGTTGTCAATCCCTTCACGGTCACTTACGAGAGTGAGATCTGATAGATATAATATTTTTGGTATTTTTGGTATAAAGATGCAAAGTAAAAAAGTAAAAGCAAAGTAAAAAAACAAAGCAAGATTAAAGTGATAGAGACTGATATGATGAGAATAGACCCGGGGGCCATAGGTTTCACTCATGGCTTCTCTCAAGAGCATAAGTTTTCTATGGTGGGTGAACAAATTACTGTTGAGCAATTGACAGAATTGAGCATAGTTATGAGAATATCTAGGCATGATCATGTATATAGGCATCACGTCCGTGACAAGTAGATCGAAACAATTATGCATCTACTACTATTACTCCACTCATCGACCGCTATCCAGCATGCATCTAGAGTATTAAGTTAAAAACAGAGTAACGCCTTAAGCAAGATGACATGATGTAGAGAGATAAATTCATGCAATATGAAATAAACCCCATCTTGTTATCCTCGATGGCAACGATACAATACGTGCCTTCCTGCCCCTTCTGTCACTGGGTAAGGACACCGCAAGATCGCACCCAAAGCTAAGCACTTCTCCCATGGCAAGAACTAACAATCTAGTTGGCCAAACCAAACGGATAATTCGAAAAGAATTGCAAAGATAACCAATCATACATAAAAAAATTCAGAGAAGATTCAAATATTATTCATAGATAGACTTGATCGTAAACCCACAATTCATCGGTCTCAACAAACACAGCGCAAAAAGAAGATTACATCGAATAGATCTCCACAAGAGAGGGGGGGACTTTGTATTGAGATTCAAAGAGAAAGAAGAAGCCATCTAGCTACTAACTATGGACCCGAAGGTCTGAGGTAAACTACTCACACTTCATCGGAGGGGCTAGGATGATGTAGAAGCCCTCCGTGATGATGGCCCTCTTCCGGCGGAGCTCCGGAACAGGACCCAAGATGGGATCTCGTGGATACAGAAAGTTGCGGTGGTGGAATTAGGTTTTTGGCTCCTGTTCTGATCATTTGGGGGTACGTGTGTATATATGAGGAAGAAGTATGCCGGAGGAGCAACGAGGGGCCCACGAGGCAGGGGGCGCCCCCCACCCTCGTGACCGCCTCTTTTGTTCCTTGGAGCAGGGTCCAAGTCTCCTGGATCACGTTCGGTGAGAAAATCACGTTCCCGAAGATTTTATTCCGTTTGGACTCCGTTTGATATTCCGTTTATCTGCAACACTGAAATAGGCAAAAAACAGCAATTCTGGGTTGGGCCTCCGGTTAATAGGTTAGTCCCAAAAATAATATAAAAATGGAAAATAAAGCCCAATATAGTTCAAAACAGTAGATAATATAGCATGGAGCAATCAAAAATTATAAATATGTTGGAGACGTATCACACCGTGTGCTCCAATCTAGAGGAGGTGAATCCTTGTCATGTCAACAATAGATCCATCTGTCCAAGGATCCATTTGGCATGTACTCATATACCAAGAGCCTATGCAATTTCTCTGCACAAAAACCAATTAATCTCACCAGATTAATATGATGAATGCTGCCAATTGTCTGAACCTTTGCAGAAAATTCCCTTTTGCCCTGACCCGCTCGATCTAAACGTTTTACTGCAATCCTTTCATCAGCTAGCTGTCCCTTGAAAGCAGATCCAAATCCTCCTTCCCCAAGCTTGTTTGCGAATTGCTCAGTTGCTGCTTTTAACTGTTGAAATGTGAACTTCATTGGTGTTCCTTGTAGCTCCCCAAACTCTTCCTCCTCCATCTCATGATGTCGTTGTGATCTTCGTTTACGTAATTGATGAGGAACAAGATGGAAAGAAAAATGAAGCCGTATTTCACTTTCATGGTTGTTGGGCCAATAGTTGCAGGCAGAGCACTTGCGGCCGTAGCCCGTAGGTGTTACCTTGGCTGTTGGTGTAGGCACAACACTTGGAGTCATAGGTGTTACCTTGGGCGGGGGTGCAGGCATGGGACCTTCAGTTGTAGGCGATATTCACTAGTGCAGAACTGGGCAATAGCACCGGTTTGTAAGGCCCTTTAGTGCCGATTCGATAACCGGCACTAAAGTGTGGGCACTAAAGCCCCTCCCCCCTTTTAGTACCGGTTCAGTACGAACCGGTGCTAAAGGGCAACCACGTGGCACGAGGCGCGCCGTGGTCTGGAGGACCTTTAGTCCCGGTTGGTAAGGATTTTTTTTATTTTTGAAATAAAGTAAAAACAGTCCGCCTACTGGGCCGGCACGGCCTGCGTACGACTAGAAATCCAATCTCTAGTTGGGCCAGGATGCAGGCCCGTACGGCCCAGTAGGCCACATAGGGCAGAATACTTGCAATAGGCCCACAAAGGCCTGCTTAGAGAGGAGCTCGACACGGTAGCCGCTGCGGGGCTTATAAACCGGTGCGAACTCCTCTCAACTAGCGAGGTGGGACTAAACATTATGCACTGCCGGTGACAGCGCACCACCTTTAGTACCGGTTGGTGGCTTCAACCGGTACTAAAGGCCACAACCTTTTTAGTACCGGTTCGTAGCACGAACTGGTACTAAAAGTTCGTCATGAACCGGTACTAATGAGCGCCGCCCGCCTAGCCATTGGAACCGATACTAATGGTCACATTAGTGCCGGTTCAATTACAAACCGGTACTAATGAGTTTCACATTAGACCCTTTTTCTACTAGTGATTGTTTGGTTGATCATAGCACACAAGTGCACCTTCCCGTCCTGACCGACCGTCACACAAGTGGGCATCTTCCCACCCTGATCGAGCTTCTCACGAGCTCCAACCGGAATAGCGGCTGGGCATATGATGGCAATGGGGAGGAGGAGAGGCAGGAGGCGGAGAGCCGAAGAGGTACTCACCACTGCCATTTGTGTTATGATTTCTCATTGCGCCCGTCGACTTGAACCAGTATCTCAGTTGCAAACTTGCGATAGGGCTCCTGTGGCTGTGACAGACTGACAGCTAACGGATTGGTAGAGTGGTAGGGGATAGCAGACCAGACAACCTAGAGTGGTAGGAGATTGCAGACAGGGACATGACCTGTCTGCTGAATCATTCAAGGGTCAGCATAAAACAACCTAACATTATTGTCGACTTGTTTATTTGTAAAGAGATTGAAAAACACGAAACAACCCCCCCCCCCCCCCCGCGTCGTCTCCTTCGAGGCGACTCGGGGGTTACCCTAGCCGCCGCCGCCGCCCTCCTCCCCCCCTTCCCTACCCTCCGCCGCCACCAGAGGTGTCCTCCGGCTCGCGCGCGCGACACCAATGAAGGTGGCGGCGGGGATCTGGCGGCTCCACCTTGAGTGGAGGGCCTCGGCAGCCGGGGCAGCGGCCCTGGGAGGTGCGCGTGGTGTGGCCTCGTCGGCGGGTCACGCCCACAGGTGCTGGTGAGCCGGCTCCCCTTGGTCGTGTGGGCGACGAGGCGTCGGCGACCGTCGGATGCTATTGCGGCAGTGTCCCCCGCAGGCCTGCCGGCATCCATGTGAAGCTGCTCCTCCCTCTCGCCCCGATCTGCTCCTTCCCTCGCCGGATTCGGGCTTTAGTGGCGCTAGCCACTGATTCCGGGTGCTGGTTGCGGGATGCTTGTGGGTGTGTGTGGATCTGGGGGAAACCCTTGACCGACGCGGCGGCCACATCAAAGTCGACGCCTTGGGCGCCGATCTCCTCCATGGAGGCTCTGGTGAGGATCCACACCCTCCCATCCCCTCCCCTGCGTCGTGGTGAAAGCCAAGGTCCCCTGTTTCGGGCGGTGACGGCGCAATGTGTCGTGTTCCTTCTTGGAGGCTTCGTCCGGGGATCGCAGGGGTGGCGAGTGAGCGGTGGTGGGTGTGGGGGCGGCGGGCGCCAGCTTGATCTTTCTTGTCGGCATCTTTTCATGGGCTGCTAGTATGGAGGGTCCCTGCCAAGGGCGCCGGTGGATCGACGCCCTCATTCCTGGGCGAGAGGGGATCGGGTTCCCCCCTGCGGCGACAATGGTACGCCAGTTTGGTGGGAGCTGTGTGCTCCGGCGAGTCCTGCTATTGGCCCTTGTTTGGTGCTATCTCTTGTTGCAGGTCCCAAATGCTTCTGTAACTTCGGCCGACAGCTCTCGTCCGAGGGTGTGACTGAGCCGGAGACGACGAGGGTGCTCCTGAGTAGTGTGGTCTGGGCTTGCAGATTCTGTTTCAGTTTTGCCTCATTGGCAACGTGGGTGCCAGCTAGCTGGGTTCTAGGGAGAACCGATCTGTCGTCTGCCGGTGCGGCACCCTTCGAACCAGGGTGAGAGGGTAGGGGCCTTCTGCGGCGACGGATCCAGATGGTGGTCATGTCCATGTTTGGTCATTCGAGGGTGGTTGCGACATCAATCCAAGTGCGGCGATGCATTCTTCGGTAGTCCTTAGCCTGTTTGCTGGTGTAGGTTGTACCATAGGGTGATGGCCATGGCGTAACGATGCTCCTGATCGCTTATGCCAGGGCCTTCGAGTTGTTTCATCTATGCATCCTGTATCAGCCGTGTGGTTTTTTCTTTTTTTGTTTCG
Organism: Triticum aestivum; assembly: GCF_018294505.1. Lineage (NCBI taxonomy): Eukaryota > Viridiplantae > Streptophyta > Magnoliopsida > Poales > Poaceae > Triticum > Triticum aestivum. The sequence goes on from NC_057800.1 coordinate 10,665,029, forward strand.
TTCTTGTAAGGCGTTGGCAGTTTGTAATCCTGGCCAGTTGATGGCTTTGTTAATTCAAAGCCGGGCTCGACTTGAGCCTTCGTTCTAAAAAAATATATTATATTTGTACGTCTTCAAGTGAAAAAAAAGGAATGGCATCTGTATAGTGCGTTGTTTAATGATTTTGGCTGTAAGAAATCGCCAAATACGGCAGAAAAATGCGATCAAATCTTGCATAGGTGCTACCATATAAAACATGCTTTTTGACAAAATATCATCTTGGGAGAGTAGGCATTTTTTCCCTTGTGTATCTCAGATCCTTTTTTTTTGCTGCTTGTTAATGTATCTCAACTCTTTTAGTACGGAATGAGGCAACTCTTCTGTGTCCATTTCGAAAAGAAACAATAACATACGTCTAGACTTCTAATATAATTAGACCATATAACAGTGGTAGATTGAGTATTTAATCCCAGATTGCACATCCTTGTTTTCAGTTTCTTTGTTCTGGAGATCTGTACCGTTATAATTATAATGGAACCCGGCTCCTAATTTTGGGAGGCGTATGAAAAAAAAACATCTTTCTCCATTACCAATCTGCCGTATGCTTTGTGGCAACACTTTAGATCTGGAATCTGAGTCAGCAGCAGTGATGTAGAGTGAAGATCACTTTGCAAGAAGTACCCTTGGGTTGGGGCATTCTGATTGCTGGAAGCAGCTCGAGGCCTTGTTGACTGCCCTAGCTATCATATGCCGTCAACCGTATGGAGCCATGTCGACCTCGCGTAACTTCTTGATTGTGTCCAGACGAGGGTGGCAAAACCTTGTGATCCTTGTGACACATTTTGTAGCGTCAAATCTGAGGTTGTCACTCGCTGCTGCTGTTTCATAGAGTGGAAATCACTCTGGATCACAAGATCACGCTGGGAGGAAGCTGCGCGGTACCTGATTGAGGACTTGGTGCCAAAATGACTTGCATGTAATACGTCATCTATATGTTCAGCCAATCAGCCAAAAAGACAGGCTGAAGCCTCGTTATCTCGGTTCCCTGGTCACTGGTAGAAAAAGGGTCTGTAGTCCCGGTTCGTAAGGACCTTTTATCCCGGTTCTGAAACCGGGACTAAAGGGTCGGTACTAATGCCCTGTCCCTTTAGTCCCGGTTCAATCCAGAACCGGGACAGATGGGCCTCCACGTGGCCTGTGCGCGGAGCCCAGGCAGGAGACCCTTTGGTCCCGGTTGGTGGCACCAACCGGGACCAATAGACATCCACGCGTCAGCATTTCTGTGGCTGGGGTTTTTGTTTTTTTTGAAAGGGGGGGGGGGGGTTGGGGGTTTTGGGGGGTTAATTTAGGTGTTTCATATATTGTGTTAGGTAGCTATAATTAATACAGAGAAGTGTCCTCTTTTATGTCTGTGCTTGGTCAACGCTACGTACTATACATGCGTATAGAGAGGACTAGACACGCTAGCTAGCTAGTAAGCAAACGAAGGAAACAGAAGATCGTCATGAACATATATGCATACAGAGAGAAGTGATATCGACCACCTCTCCTTCTCCGAGAGATTGGTCGAACAACAAGTTCTCGTATATCTATCCGACACTACCGGCTACATATATACAATAATTATCTCTTACAAATATAATCATACGGACTCATGGTCCACATAGTATTCTCCGTCTTCAGCGATCACGTAGTCAAGAAAGAATGCCGCCTATTCCTCTTGAATTGCTCGCATGCGAGCTGGTGCTAGGAGTTCATCCCGCTTCCGAAACATCTAATTTGAAGAAGGGGGTCAATACATATATATATGAATGAATGAAACTCAACACAGATGATGGTAATAAAATAAAATTGTCAATGTTGTTATTTACGTACTTCATATTGTTCGTCAGAGTACCCGCCCCGCTCACAGGTCATGTGGCGGATGGACTCGCAGACGTAGTATCCACAGAAATCATTCCCTTGTTCCTGCCACAACCACTTTACAAGAAATAGAGGTCAATCAAACTAATACGCAAGAATGCTAAATGGTATTGATGAAACTAGCACTTGAATCACTAGCTAGGAGATGCGCGGAACATGCTACTATAGTACTTACTTTCGGGTGTCTAAATTCCAGCTCCTTCGGCAGTCCCGGAACTTTTCTGGTAAATTTTCTCCAAACCCTGCCGGACAAAGAAAACAATTACTTGATATCAGGAAATGAACAAAGTTGCTGATATGGTGGATAATGATCGATTTAACTTACTTCTTGAGGATTTTAGTCATGTCCGCATACTCCTGGGGATCTTTTCGTTTAGAGTCCAAGACAGTTACTACTCCCCGCTCAAGCCTAATCTCTAGGAGAATATAGTGGTACCTGCGCACGCATGCATAATTCATCAATTACATTACTATAACCTGGACGAATATATAAGGGAAACCGAATATGCAGAAGACAGTAACACTCACTTGAAGTTGTAAGGAAAGAGTATTATATCTTTGTTTTCATTTTTTTTGAATGATCGTAGCAAGTTGGCCTCGGTATCTTCAGGACGATGTTCAACCTCAGTTGCATATATGAGATATGTGTTAACGAACCCAATATCACCGATTTGTCTTTTCTTCAATTCGGCGATCTTCAATCTGCATAATATAGTGAGGATAATTATAAATACATGCAATGAAAGAGATGAGCTATATAGAGAGACTTAATGACAGAAGTAGTAGTACTTACAGACAGTAGCAGGTGACCGTTGTTTTATCGAGGGCCAATTGATTGAAAAACTGATAGAACTCCTCAAATGGAATAGGCAACAGTTCAATTCCAACGAGGTCATGCTCCGGTTTAACTCTCGCATACAAAGTACTCCTCCCCTCAGACTCTCTGCAGATTTTCAAGTACCAATCATGTAATCTTCGCATCATCGTTGTTAAAGATTTTTCATCTTTGACGAGAGGCTTCCCATACTCGTATCTGTGTATCCGCACCTCCATGGGATCATAATGTACATCGTCAGGCAGGTAATCGTCAACATTGCAATAACCGGACACCATCCTCGGATCGACGATGTCGCTAGGCACCTTGAGCGGGGGGCACGATTGCTTCGCTTGTTCGCCGAGATGGGCAATTTGTTTCCCAGCTGCTCGTCGTTCTTTCAGCCTTTGATCACTGACTGTACTTCCCGATCGCTCCGCTTCGGCCCATGTCTTTGCAATAATGCGCTCATAGTTGCCTTTCGGCGGAGACTTGGGTGGTTTTGCCAGGGCAGCCAGAGTGCGCTTCACTTTCACCGGATCTACCTTCTCCTCCGGAAGTGGATGTCTCTTTGCTTTCAACCCTTGAAACCAGTCATCCACTTCGGTCCACGCGATCTTCGCGTTCTCCTCCGGGGTCCTCTCGTATGGTAACTTCTGTGGACTCTTCAGAGAAGGACCGAATCTGTATGTCCTCCCGCCTCTGGTTGTACTGCTAGACGCCGGCCGAGCAGACGAAGCGGTTGTCTTCTTTACTTGCTTACGAGGCGGAGGAGAAGGACTACGACGCGCCGGAGCAGCTGCCGGAGCGGCGGCGGGTCTCTTCCGCCCTTGCTGACGAGGCGGAGAAGGAGGAGGCTGGCTGCTCGGGCGCGCGTCGGCGCAGGAGGCGGAGTGCCGCCACGCGCCGGAGAAGGAGCCGGCCGAGGGCCCTGATCGTCACTCGCCGGAGGAGGAGGCGGTGGAGGAGGCGGAGTGCCCTGACTCGCCGGAGGAGGAGGAGGAGGCGGAGGCGTCCAGTTCGGAAGGTTGATGAGCTCCTTCCGCCATAGGCATGGAGTCTTCAGAGCAGACCCCAGCCGAGTCTCCCCTTCACCGGTAGGGTGGTCAAGCTGGAGGTCCTCAAATCCCTCCGTTATTTCATCCACCATCACCCTAGCATATCCTTCTGGAATCGGCCGGCAGTGAAAAGTTGCGCCGGGTTCAGTAGGATAAACAGAGCCAACAGCCGCCTTGACCTTCAAATTCATCCATTGCGTCATAAGGTGGCAATTTTGAGACTCCGTGATAGCATCCACGGGATAGCTGGCAGGAGCCGTCAAGGCATGCTCCGGCTGAAGCAGCTCGGTGGAAGCCACGCTGCTTCTGTGCTGAGATGGCGGGGTAGCTTCGGGGGAAGCTTCGGCAGTACGTTTGCTGCGATTTGCTTCTCGTTCCTCTATCGCGTCTACCCTTGCTTGCAGCGCCTGCATTTGGGTCTGCTGCACTTTTTTCCTCCTCTCATGGGATTTGTAACCGCCTGCGTCCGGAAACCCAACCTTCCACGGAATGGAGCCTGGCGTGCCTCGTGTCCGTCCAGGGTGCTCAGGATTCCCGAGGGCCATTGTGAGCTCGTCGTTCTCTCTGTCTGGAAAGAACGTCCCTTCCTGCGCTGCTTCGATATACTGCTTAAGCTTCCTGACTGGTATGTCCATTTGATCGTTCGTCCAAATGCACTTCCCTGTTACAGGGTCCAAGGTTCCGCCAGCCCCGAAGAACCAAGTCCGGCAACGGTCTGGCCAGTTAATTGTCTCTGGTTCGATCCCTTTATCAACCAGATCATTCTCAGTCTTGGCCCACTTAGGCCGGGCTACGAGGTAGCCACCTGACCCCGTGCGATGGTGAAGCTTCTTCTTCGCAGCATTTTGCTTGTTTGTCGCCGTTATCTTCTTACTCTTTTCCGATGTCTTGTGGGCCACAAATGCGGGCCAGTGATCTCTGATCTTCTCATATCTGCCCTTGAATTCTGGTGTCTCATTATTTTCGACAAACTTATTCAGCTCTTTCTTCCACCTCCTAAATAGTTCTGCCATCCTCTTAAGAGCAAAAGACTTGATTAATTGCTCTTTAACTGGATTCTGTGGATTATCCTCTGGCGGTAGGGTGAAATTTGACTTCAGCTCAGTCCAAAGATCATTTTTTTGCATATCATTGACATAAGACACCTCAGGGTCTTCTATACCCGGCTTAAACCATTGCTGGATGCTTATCGGGATCTTGTCCCTAACCAGAACCCCGCACTGAGCAACAAATGCGTTCTTTGTTCGGATGGGTTCAATCGGTTGGCCGTCGGGCGCGATTGCTATGATCTCAAACCTTTCATCCGAGCTCAACTTTTTCTTCGGGCCTCGTCTCTTTACCAAAGTTGTGCTCGATCCGGAGGGCTAGAAAAAAGAACAAAGACTTAATTAATATGTGTACATACCAAAACAATGAATGCATCAATCAGCTAGTCAGCACAGGCTTAACTAATATATATACCTGGCCAGACTCGGTTCGGTCATCGGAGCCGTCATCACGGTCTCCTTCTTGCACCGGCATTGGGTCACCGGAGCCATCCTCATGTTCTTCTTCTTGCACCGGCATTAGGTCACCGTAGCCAGCTTCTTCACCCTCTCCTTCCAGACCATCGTTGTCGTTGAGAAACAACGAGACGACATCACTTCCTTCTACGATTATGTCCCTCAACAACGCTTCTTTTGCTTCGTCTCGGGCGGTGTCCATAGTTTCTACAAATATTTACAACATGGCAATTATTATTCAAACATGACAGATGGATATATTAGTGGCAAACGTAGAACTAGCTACCTAATCATAGTAAGGAATCATATATATTAATTAGTGGCCTCGACGCTGCTTCTCTAGGGTTTGGCGTGGCCTCGACAACGCTTCAAGGGTTTGGGTGGCCTCGAGAATGCTTCAAGGAGGGGGTAATATCGACCCCCCCCCCACGTGTTTAAGCTATCAGGAGGGGGTATATATCGACAACGACGACACTACATCTATGTCCCTCGACGACCCTCGTTCCCGATAAAAAAAAGAGGAAGAAGAAGAAAAAAAGAGGATAAGAAAGAATAGAGGAGAAGAACTAACTCCTCTATTCTTTCTTCTCCTCTTTTTTTCTTCTTCCTCTTCTTTTTTTATCCTCTTCTTCCTCTCATGTTCGAGAGGATCGCCGAGGGGTCGGGAGGTTGCCTAGTGTCAAAGGATTCATCAAAACCATGTCTTCATCATTAGGCAAAAGTAACATGTGCATGATGGTACGAAGCTCTCCAAAGTTATTTTGGAATGGAGTCCTATATAGGATAATTCGCTTTTTGGTACAAAGTTCAGCAAGAACCTTCCAAATATCGTTATTTGGAAGGCCTTTGCTGAAATTCATACACGAAGGCAAATTATCCTATCCGGGACACCATTCCAAAATAATTTTGGAGGACTTCATCATGCCCTGGTTACTTCTGGCTAATGATGAAGCCATGGATTTCTTCAATACTTTGACACTAGGAAACCTCTCTCGACCCCTCGGCGATCCTCGACCCCTCGAACCCTCGACGACCCTGGAACCCTCGACCCCTCGGCGATCCTCTTCTTCCACTCATGTTCGAGAGGATCGCCGAGGGGTCGGGAGCTTGCCTAGTGTCAAAGGATTCAACAAAACCATGTCTTCATTATTAGGCGAAAGTAACATGTGCATGATGGTACGAAGCTCTCCAAAGTTATTTTGGAACGGAGTCCTAGATAGGATAATTCGCTTTTTGGTACAAAGTTCAGCAAGAACCTTCCAAATATCGTTATTTGGAAGGCCTTTGCTGAAATTCATACAAAAAGGCAAATTATCCTATCCGGGACACCATTCCAAAATAATTTTGGAGGACTTCGTCATGCCCTGGTTATTTCCGGCTAATGATGAAGCCATGGATTTCTTCAATACTTTGACACTAGGAAACCACTCTCGACCCCTCGGCGATCCTCGACCCCTCGAACCCTCGACGACCCTGGAACCCTCGACCCCTAGACGAACCTGAAATAAAAAGAGGAGAAGAAGAAAGGAATATCTAGAGGAGAAGATCGAAGAAAAAAACAAGAAAAAAAGAGGAGAAGAAGAAAGGAATAGAGGAGAAGAAGAGAAAATAGAATATATTCTATTTTCTCTTCTTCTCCTCTATTCCTTTCTTCTTCTCCTCTTCTTTTTTTTCTTTTTTATTTATTTTTCCCCTTCTTCCTCTCCTCTTCTTCTCCTTTCTTCCTCTTCTTATTTTCCTTTTTCCTCTCATTCCTTTTCTTCTTCTTCCTTCTTTCTAGCTAGATATATAAAACTTTTCTAAAAATGTAACTTTTGCATATATACATGGAAAAAATTGTTATCGGGGAGGGAGTATATCGACCCCCCCCCCCCCCCTCGACCCTCTTTTACTTCTTCTTCCTTCTTCCTTCTTCCTCTTTTCTTCTCCAACACAAAACACATCTCATCTCATCTCATTTCATCCAAAAATAATTCTTTGCATATGAACATACATACATTTACTTTTTTTCTTAAATTTTACATATGAACATTTTCTTAAATGAGCATATGAACATTTTTTTAAATATTAATGAGCATATGAACATACATATCAACAAAAAATAGACCTTTTTCTTGGTAACAAAAAAATGCAAAAACGAGCATTATATATACAGCATATACAGAGCATTATACAGTGAACATACATACTACATACATACATACATACAGTGAGCATATACATAAGCATTATACGGCGACGGCGATGATGGTTGGCGGTGGCGCGCGCTTACGGATGACGTGCGGGGACGGCAATGAGAAGGAAAAGGGGAGGAGGCAGGGGCTCACAGCGCGGGGAGGGGTCGAGGTCGCCGGCCGGAATCGGTGCGGGCGACGATGACGGCGTCGGCGGGGCGGCGGGCGGCTTCGGGGCGGCCTGGCGAGCAGGGGAGTTCGAGGCGACGGCGGGGGCGGCGAGGGCGCCGGCGCGCGGGGGCGGGACGGGGCAGGGCGACGGCGACGAGGAGCGGGCGGCGATGGCGAGCACGGGGCAGGGGCGCGAGGCGACGGCGACGGCGAGCATGGGCAGCCTGGCGGCGTCGGGGGCAAATGGTCGATGAGAAACTGAAAATTTCCTAAGTCCTGCTTATATACACAGAGTATTGGTCCCGGTTCGTGGCATCAACCAGGACCAATGCCACCTTTAGTCCCGGTTGGTGCCACCAACCGGGACCATAGGTCTCTTTTCAGCAGCCGAAAGGGTGGGAAGGAGAGGCCTATGGTCCCGGTTGGTGGCATCAACCGGGACCAATGGCCTTGTGCTGCCCCGCGACCAAAAGTTTAGTCCCACCTTGCTAGTTGAGAGGGCTCGGGAGTGGTTTATAAGCGCTGCTGCGCCCACCCTCCCGAGCTCCTCCCAACTGCAGGCTTTCGGGCCTAATCTGTCACTGCAATGCCTGTGGGCCTACTGGGCCTACTGCGGGCCTGAATCCTGGCCCATGGTAGGGTTTCTAGTCGTATTCAGGCCGTGGTGGCTCAGTAGGTGGCATTTTTTTATTTTTTTGTTGCTTTATTTTTTTTTGTTTTTTGCTTTATTTTTTAATTCTTTATGCTTTTAGTTTTAGAAAATTATAAACTTTTTGTTAATGCCATTAGTTTTCAAATTTGAAAACACTTTTTTTGTTGCTTTATTTATTTTATTTTGTTTTTTGCTTTATTTTTTAATTCTTTATGCTTTTAGTTTTAGAGAAATTCTAAACTTTTTGTTAATGCCATTAGTTTTCAAATTTGAAAACACTTTTTTTATTTTCTTTGTTGCTTTATTTATTTTATTTTGTGATTAACTTTACTATAAAAATAGTTTTTTCCTGTTTTTTTAATTTGTTTTTTGCATTATTTATTTTCTTTTGTTTTTTGCTTTAATTTTTAATTCTGTTTGCTTTTGGGTTAGCAAAATTATAAACTTTCTGTTAGTGCCATTAGTTTTAGAAAAATTATAAACTTTCTGTTAGTGCCATTAGTTTTCAAATTTGAAAACACCTTTTTAGTTATTCTGTTTTCTTTATTGCTTTATTTATTTTATTTTCTGATTAACTTTACTATAAAAATAGTTTTTTCCTGTTTTTTTGATTTGTTTTTTGCATTATTTATTTTCTTTTGTTTTTTTGCTTTAATTTTTAATTCTGTTTGCTTTTAGGTTAGCAAAATTATAAACTTTTTGTTAGTGCCATTAGTTTTAGAAAAATTATAAACTTTCTGTTAGTGTCATTAGTTTTCAAATTTGAATAGTTAAAATTTGAATTTATTTGAAATTTTTTTGAATCCCAAGTTTGTGATTAACTTACTAAAAAATGAGAATAGATGCGCTTATAGAGAAAATTCAACCTAAATTCATAGTAAATTTGTATGAATTTCAGAGAAATTCACTATGAATTTAGGTTAAACTTTTCTCTATTAGGGCATCTATTTTTACTTTGAGAGGAGCTCAACAAGGCAGAGAGGGAAGGACTTGTAAACCGGTGTGAGCCCCCTTCGGTTGGCGAGGTGGGACTAAACTCTGCCCGCAATGAGGACCAACCCTTTAGTCCCGGTTTGTGGCACAAACCGAGACTAATGGTCATGGGCCAGGGGCGAGGAGCAAAATTATAAACTTTCTGTTAGTGCCATTAGTTTTAGAAAGTTGAAAGTTGAAAGTTGGCATGGGCCAGGGACTAATGGTCATGGTATTACGAGGGCCGAACCATAAGACATGAAAGCATTTCAAATGAACTCTGAAAAAGTTGAAAGTTGGGATGGTATCATAATTTCACCTACATAGCATGTGCATGTACAAAACGGACAATGGTAGCATGTTCGTGTGTTACAAAGTTGCGGGAGAAAGTCTTCACTTTTTCTTCGCTTGTGTCATTTGCTTATTGCGCCGTAACCATGGATAATCTTCATTATTTATCAGGATGCTTGGGTCAGCCTTAACATTGAAGGGAGGAATTTCATGAAACTTTTCATAATCTTTAGACATGTCTGTCTTGCCGTCCACTCCCAGGATGTCCCTTTTTCCTGAAAGAACTATGTGGCGCTTTGGCTCATCGTATGATGTATTCGCTTCCTTATCTTTTCTTTTTCTCGGTTTGGTAGACATGTCCTTCACATAGATAATCCTGTGCCACATCATTGGCTAGGACGAACGGTTCATCAGTGTACCCAAGATTTTTCAGATCCACTGTTGTCATTCCGTACTGTGGGTCTACCTGTACCCCGCCGCCTAACAGATTGACCCATTTGCACTTAAACAAAGGGACCTTAAAATCAGGTCCGTAGTCAAGTTCCCATATGTCCACTATGTAACCATAATATGTGTCCTTTCCGCTCTCGGTTGCTGCATCAAAGCGGACACCGCTGTTTTGGTTGGTGCTCTTTTGATCTTGGGCGATCGTGTAAAATGTATTCCCATTTATCTCGTATCCTTTGTAAGTCAATACAGTCAAAGATGGTCCCCTGGACAACAAGTACAACTCATCACAAACAGTGTTGTCACCTCTGAGACGTGTTTCCAACCAACTGCTGAAAGTCCTGATGTGTTCACATGTAATCCAGTCGTCGCACTGCTCCGGGTGTTTGGAGCGCAGACTGTTCTTGTGTTCATCGACATACGGGGTCACCAAGGTAGAGTTCTGTAGAACTGTGTAGTGTGCTTGAGACCAAGAATATCCGTCCCTGCATATTATCGAGTCTCTTCCAAGAGTGCCTTTTCCAGTCAGTCTCCCCTCATACCGCGATTTAGGGAGACCTATCTTCTTAAGGCCAGGAATGAAGTCAACACAAAACCCGATAACATCCTCTGTTTGATGGCCCATGGAGATGCTTCCTTCTGGCCTAGCGCGGTTACGGACATATTTCTTTAGGACTCCCATGAACCTCTCAAAGGGGAACATATTGTGTAGAAATACGGGCCCCAGGATGACAATCTCGTCGACTAGATGAACTAGGACGTGCGTCATGATATTGAAGAAGGATGGTGGGAACACCAGCTCGAAACTGACAAGACATTGCGCCACATCATTCCTTAGCCTTGGTACGATTTCTGGATCGATCACCTTCTGAGAGATTGCATTGAGGAATGCACATAGCTTCACAATGGCTAATCGGACGTTTTCCGGTAGAAGCCCCCTCAATGCAACCGGAAGCAGTTGCGTCATAATCATGTGGCAGTCATGAGACTTTAGGTTCTGAAACTTTTTCTCTGGCATATTTATTATTCCCTTTATATTCGACGAGAAGCCAGTCGTGACCTTCCATACTGAGCAGGCATTCAAAGAAGATTTCTTTCTCTTCTTTCGTAAGAGCGTAGCTGGCAGGACCTTTATACTGCTTCGGAGGCATGCCGTCTTTTTCGTGCAAACGTTGCAGGTCCTCCCGTGCCTTAGGTGTATCTTTTGTCTTCCCATACACGCCCAAGAAGCCTAGCAGGTTCACGCAAAGGTTCTTCGTCACGTGCATCACGTCGATTGAGGAGCGGACCTCTAGGTCTTTCCAGTAGGGTAGGTCCCAAAATATAGATTTCTTCTTCCACATGGGTGCGTGTCCCTCAGCGTCATTCGGAACAGCTAGTCCACCGGGACCCTTTCCAAAGATTACGTAGTGTAAATCATTGACCATAGCAAGCACGTGATCACCGGTGCGCATGGCGGGCTTCTTCCGGTGATCTGCCTCGCCTTTGAAATGCTTGCCTTTCTTTCGACATTGATGGTTGGTCGGAAGAAATCGACGATGGCCCAGGTACACATTCTTCTGCATTTGTCCAGGTATATACTTTCAGTGTCATCTAAACAGTGCGTGCATGCGTGGTATCCTTTGTTTGTCTGTCCTGAAAGGTTACTGAGAGCGGGCCAATCGTTGATGGTCACGAACAGCAACGCCTTAAGGTTAAATTCCTCCTGTCTGTGCTCATCCCACGTACGTACACCGTTTCCATTCCACAGCTGTAAAAGTTCTTCAACTAATGGCCTTAGGTACACATCAATTTCGTTGCCGGGTTGCTTAGGGCCTTGGATGAGAACTGGCATCATAATGAACTTCCGCTTCATGCACATCCAAGGAGGAAGGTTATACATACATAGAGTCACGGGCCAGGTGTTGTGATTGCTGCTCTGCTCCCTGAAAGGATTAATGCCATCCGCGCTTAAAGCAAACCATACATTCCTTGGGTCCTTTGCAAACTCATCCCAGTACTTTCTCTCGATTTTTCTCCACTGCGACCCGTCAGCGGGTGCTCTCAACTTCCCATCTTTCTTTCGGTTCTCACTGTGCCATCGCATCAACTTGGCATGCTCTTCGTTTCTGAACAGACGTTTCAACCGTGGTATTATAGGAGCATACCACATCACCTTCGCAGGAACCCTCTTCCTGGGGGGCTCGCCGTAAACATCACCAGGGTCATCTCGTCCAATCTTATACCGCAATGCACCGCATACCGGGTATGCATTCAGATCCTTGTATGCACCGCGGTAGAGGATGCAGTCATTAGGGCATGCATGTATCTTCTCCACCTCCAATCCTAGATGGCATACGACCTTCTTTGCTGCGTATGTACTGTCGGGCAATTCGTTATCCTTTGGAAGCTTCTTCTTCAATATTTTCAGTAGCTTCTCAAATCCTTTGTCAGCCACAGCATTCTCTGCCTTCCACTGCAGCAATTCCAGTACGGCACCGAGCTTTGTGTTGCCATCTTCGTAATTGGGGTACAACCCTTTTTTGTAATCCTCTAACATGCGATCGAACTTCAGCTTCTCCTTTTCACTTTCGCATTGCGTCCTTGCATCGACAATGACCCGGCGGAGATCACAATCATCGGGCACATCGTCTGGTTCCTCTTGATCTTCAGCAGCTTCACCCGTTGCAGCATCATTGGGCACATCGTCTGGTTCCTCTTGATCTTCACCAGCTCTCCCCGTTGCAGCATCACCATATTCAGGGGGCACATAGTTGTCATCGTACTCTTCTTCTTCGCCGTCTTCCATCATAACCCCTATTTCTCCGTGCCTCATCCAAACATTATAGTGTGGCATGAAATCCTTGTAAAGCAGGTGGGAGTGAAGGATTTTCCGGTTAGAGTAAGACCTCGTATTCCCACATTCAGTGCATGGACAACGCATAAAACCATTCTGCTTGTTTGCCTCAGCCGCTTCGAGAAACTCATGCACGCCCTTAATATACTCGCGGGTGTGTCTGTCACCGTACATCCATTGCCGGTTCATCTGCGTGCGTTATATATAATTAAGTGTTCAAATTAATAGAAGTTCATCATCACATTAAAACCAAAGTGCATACATAGTTCTCATCTAACAACATATAGCTCTCCAGAGCATCTAATTAATTAAACCATACATTGAAACTATGTAAAACATTTCAATGCGAAAACAAATGCGATCATAATCGCAACCAAGGTAACAATTGATCCAACGGCATAATGATACCAAGCCTCGGTATCAATGGCATATTTTCTAATCTTTCTAATCTTCAAGCGCATTGCATCCATCTTGATCTTTTGATCATCGACGACATCCGCAACATGCAACTCCAATATCATCTTCTCCTCCTCAATTTTTTTTATTTTTTCCTTCAACAAATTGTTTTCTTCTTCAACTAAATTTAACCTCTCGACAATAGGGTCGGTTGGCATTTCTGATTCACATACATCCTACATAAATAATATCTATATCACGTTGGTCGGCATAATTTTCATAAACAATAAATGAACCAATAGTTATAAAGATAATATATATACCACATCCGAATCATAGACAGGACGAGGGCCGACGGGGGCGGATACCAAAACCATCGCACTATATAAGATGCAATAATAAAAGTAAGAAAATAATAGAAGTATCTATGTAAACATGCAAGTAAGAATATTTTTCCTTTCAGAAAGAAGATAAAACAAGAGGCTCACCACGGTGGTGCCGGCGATGAGCTCGGCGCGGGTGATCGACGGCGGTGAAGACGGGGACGGGACGTGACGGACCGCTAAACCTAGACAAATATTATGGAAAATGGAGTTTGGAGGTCGAGCTTGGAGAGGAGAAAGCTTAAGTAGTGTGGCTCGGGCATTCCATCGAACACCTTGTGTGCATAGGAGGTGAGCTAGAGCACCACCAAGCCCTCTCCCCCTCGGCCAGAGAAAAACAGAGCACTGGAGTGCTCTGCTCGCGAGAGAGGGGTATATATAGACACCTCATTGGTCCCGGTTGGTGGCTTGAACCGGCACCAAAGGCTCCCCTTTAGTCCCGGCTCATGCCACCAACCGGGACCAATGGTGGTGGGCCAGGAGCAAGGCCCATTGGTCCCGGTTCATCCCACCAACCGGGACCAAAAGGTCAAGATGAACTGGGACCAATGGCCCACGTGACCCGGCCGGCCCCCTGGGCTCACGAACCGGGACCAATGCCCACATTGGTCCCGATTCTGCACTGAACCGAGACTAATGGGCTGAGCCGGCCTGGACCAAAGCCCTGTTTTTTACTAGTGGGTCAGCATGGAAAGAGTGTACGTACGTACTCCACACGCACCTCTTGATTTAATTTTATCTCTAGTACGTCTGGAGAACAGCAACTCGGACCTCGTGTAGTCATATCAATCCACAGACTTGTAAAGCCAACATCCACCACTTGTTCCGGAACACAACTTGTCTGCTAGCAGCTGCAGCTGCAGTTAGTCCCTTTTGCTGTAGAATGTAGACTAGAGTATCCTTTCGTGCTAATTACTTTTTTCGTGGAAGGCTTAAATCAAAATCACGTCACTGTTTTTGACAGGTCACTAGCTGTTGGAGTTATGTCGATTGTTGTGTACAAGCTAGGTTACAATTGGATTTGGAATCGTACTCTGTATAGACAGGGTATGGAATCGTGTTTTTATAGGACACTTGTATCATACGTCTCTTATATAATGTGGGGGCAGACACATGATGTTAGATATGCCAACATAATAGCACAGGTATGTAGGTGAGCCTGAGGTGTGTGCTGACGCCTAAGTGACCAGTGTGCGGTATTATGACTGTGTTACGGGAAAGCGCGACAGCAGGTTTTTTTGGGGTAAAAGCCGGGCTTCATTCACCAAAATCCACATAATGTGGGATCGAAACTACATTGTTGGCCAAACGACACACGCCGCTACCCTGGAGCTAAAGTAAGGAAAAAATTAGCTAAACTGTGTGCTTCAAAATTAGAAGCATGACCTTCAAACATAAATATACAAGTAAATGGTGTAGCTTGCGCTTTTGATCTTGTTAATGATGGCTCCATATCTGCCTTGATTTCTCTGGTTAAAGGCTATGATGAACTGGTTGATCATTAGGTCTTCTGCTAAGCACAGTGCCTCACGACATGTCATGGCTTCCACGATCGCTGGATCATCAACTCCTTCGGTGACTAGAGCTGAGCTACCTAAGCAAACCCCACCATTATCACGGCAGACCACGGCCCCCGAACCTCCCCTCCCGGGTCTGATGCCTGCATCGACCTGAATCTTAGAAAAGTTCGGAGGAGGCGCCTCTGGCCGCTTTTGAGCATTTGTGGAGGTGATGGCAGTGACCGGGGTTGAGTTACTTGGCTTCTTGGAGTTGATAATATCCAACTCATCAATGAACCTCCCGATGAAAGAGTGCACTATTTGCGGACTTTGGAAAATGCTTTCATGAATCGCATTTTTTCTTGTTGACCAGATGGCCCAGAGGGTGAATGCAAGCTTGACAAAGAGCATATGAGATAATGACTCTGTCTGTGTAAACAGCCAATGCTTGGCGCTTAGTTCAGTGGTGACCGCCAGCGCTTGGCCCATTTCATCATCAACTAAGGGCCAGGTACATCTAGATGTAGTGCATTCGACCAAGGAGTGGCACCATGAATTTGGTGCTCCGCACAGCCCACAGGAACTAGTTCGTAACATGTATCAGTGAGCCGTCATCGGTCGGTAATGATTGCTTACACAGCCTCCCTAAGAACATACAGATCTTCACTTGAACTTGAATTTTTCACAAAATTTTCCAGACTCCCTCCTCTCTATTGCTTCCTGAATACCTGGCCGAACCATTCAACCACGCTTCCCTGCACTCCCGTGTAGGTACTAACATTCTGTATGCCAACTTCACAGAAAAGTGAGCACCAAAAGTCCTCTATATTCCGTGTAGATAAAGGTATTCTTAAGATGATGGGAACATTCATGGGCAAGAAAACCTCTCGTATTCGTTGGACATTCCATGTGGCTGATGTGGAATCAATAAGCTCAGAGACAAAAGTTGGCAGATTAGGAGTCAAACAGCCATAAGGACGCATCATCTCATCACGTGGTAACCAATTCTCGGTCCAAATGTTTCTCGTTTCACCGTTTCCAATCCTCTCGATGAGCCCTTGTTTGAGAGTGTCTCGGCCTTCCAATATGCCCCTCCAAATTTGACTAGGGTGGTTACCAATACCAGAGTGTCTGACATTTCCATATTTTCGAGAAACGCCATGGTTTAAGGCGTTTCTCAAAAGAGTTGGATCGTGAAATAATTTTTACGGGAGGTCGTTTTGTGCCCAAAGATTCTGAAAAGGTCGAAACAATGATTTTGTCCACGGGTCTTCACTGTTTCTTCCAATAAGTAAATAAGGGTGTCTCCAACGCCAGCCCTCAGATCGCTCGCAACTGTCCGGACTGCATGATCCGGGCATGTTTGCCATCCAACGTGGTCCTATATCGGCCTGTTGACCGGTCCGGATGTACATTTTCCCGCAAACCGAAAACAAACTGCGGGGCTTTGCGGGCGTCTGGACTGCTATCCACGCCCACGTCAGTACACATTCATGCTGCTCTAGAGCGACCGCTCCGCCTTAACGCCAACCCATAGCGGGCGTGACCTCTCGAGGGTGCCAACATTAAAGCGACTCGGCAACCAAGGGCGTCGCCCATGCCACGTCCCTGGTGTCCTTGCATGTTCAATTTGGAGATACATTTACTAGACGAGACGGGACGGATATCTACCACGCCCGTTCAAAGTTCTCGTCCCTACATCTGCCGGCTCGCCAGCCGAGAAACCAACTCCGGCTCCGCATTGACGCACTCGGACGCTTAGCCTCGCCGACACCCCACTATTTAAAGGCGGCCATACCCAACTCACACAACAACCCATCCGCTCCACATCTTTCTCCCATGCACCACATCCACCATGACCGCGAGCGGGAACGCTCTATGGGAGAGCCTCTCGACATAGCAAAAGCACGAGGTGGCCATCCTTGCAGCCGCCTAACAGAGCCATTGTGCCAGGTGGTTAGAGGCCGACATGCCGGCCAGCTCTTCGGAGGTCTCCGACGATGAACCCACGATAGAGACTGACTCCCATGATGACTCCTCGTTGGGGCCCACGCTGGTGCATGCCGGCTTAAGGATGGAGTAGGCACATGCGCAGTTCAACGCCATCATGGTCGAGGAGCAGACGATGCCCCCTCCTATGTGGGCATTCCGGCAGGCGCAGGAGGAACAACGCTACAATTTGTTCCTCCTCTAGCAACAACAGCTAGCGGAGGGCCAGAACTACGGCAAGCTCATGAGCGAGGAGGCTGTGGATGCCATGGTCGTGGCGAACGCTAACTTTGTCGCTAAGCAATAGGTGCTATACCAGGGCGTCGACGCTTAAGTCGTCACTTGCAACATACAGGCGGCACAGCCGGATGCAGATGTGGCGTTGGCTGCGCAGGCAATCGCGAATGAGAACACCGCCAGTTGCGCGTCTGATGCATCACGAAACACTATTTGGCTGCACCGGTGGGATGGCGAGCATGTCGGGCCCTCCACTTTCATCATGGACCTCATGTCCAGTGGTGATGGACGGGTCGCGGACTCCGACGAGGATGAGTAGGGCATGGGAGGTGGCGGGGCTCGACTCCCAAATGGGCCGGTCCGTCTCCCATGTTCTACTCTTTCTCGTCAGCGACCGCACTTTCACTCGCCGCCACTCATGGAGACGGCAGAGGAGGAGGCGGTCGTTGGAAGGGAATAATAAGGACTTGGATGACGCCGTAGGCTAGGTTTTGGTATGGTTCCTCTTTTTTTTTATATGAAAACTCCCCGAAATGTAATGAATGTTCTTCGGTTTGCATGAAAATCATCCGATGTAGATGTAATTCGTCTAGTTGTTGAAACCCGGCTTAAAATATACATGGATATCTTTGAATGGTCATCTCTCGCATCCGTGTCCGTCGGATGGACGGGGTGACCCGATTTGGTCGAGGATTTCAGCTGGCGTTCAATCAAAGTTTCGCGGCTCAGATTGAGGCCCAAGCTAGCTAATGAAGCCGTTTCTTCTGTCCGCCACATTTGGTGGGCTCGGCTGCGTACTGGACTACCGGGCCGTCCTCATCCCCTCACTCCAAGCGGACTAGCCGGCCGGCGGTGCCCTCATCCGCCGCGACGCTGGCGCCGGCGAACTGCACCGTGCCAGACGCGCCGCCGCCGTTGCTGGCCTCGAAATCCTCCATCCCTAGTACCATGTCTTTGCGCCGCATCCCATCTGCAGGCGTGCGCGATGCCCCGCCGCTCCTAATCGCCGGACTCCGGAGAGGGCCCCATGGCCATGGGGATGCCTCGCCGCCGTCTTCTTGGGTCTCATACCCACTTAATCCCATAGTTTTAAATAGCCGGCTATAGTCCTGCTATAGCTCCCCTATAGCTGTTTGAGGGTGTTGCCGCTAAATGATTCTATAGCCCGCTATAGCCCAGCTATAGCTGTTTTTTAGGGTCGCCGCTAAATGTCATAGCCCGCTATTTAAAACATTGCTTAATCCTCGTCGAATAGAGGTAACTAACTTCTCCCGCGTCAATTGGTCATTCGTACAATAGTGTCATGGTGAGCAGCTCACATGTCAGTTCTTCAGTAGGGACGACGAACTACACAAGTATGACATCTGAAGCCTGAAGGACAAGGATGGGGATAAATCATTGCGAGCGGCAGTTCAAAGTAAGGCACAAGCAACGTCTTGCACGCCTCCCAACTAATGCATTGCAAATTATCCGATGGTCTGATGCGATGTCATCACATTATATTGGTTGACAACCAAATGTGACAGTATAAACTTGGCATCAGTTTCTAATAAGAGTAGCTGAGTAGTTGTACATTCTCTAACTTTGGTGCATCGGCTGGCCCAGCAATGTAACAAATGACTTTAGAGGCACCGTTGTAGTTGGCAAGTTTCCCTATCAGCTCCACTTATAGTTCCAACTAAAGCATTTCATTGTAAACATCTGAATCGTAGGTTAGTTCAGAGAATATGGTTCTGGTGCAATATGCAGCCCCTCTAGCTGGAGTCAGTGAAGTGATGCTTTCATCCCTTGCACATAGCTTTGCCAGCCTAAAATCTTAAATAATCTGATTGAAGTTATAGTGAAATCCTCTAGCTTTCAAGTGGAACTAAAAAGGTGCCCATCAAACTAGCAAAAAATTAAGTTATCTGCAGTGGTGAAGGGAGAGAAGATTCCCAATGTAATTGCCATTTAGCAGTACTCCTAATTCGAAAGGTTTGAGACATCCTTAAAATGCTTTTCATTGAGGAAACTGTGCCATCTTCTTATACTCAAGAACTTTAAGTACATCGCTAACTTCGTAAAATGGAAGCAGTTGCAGAACTTAAAACCACTTGAATTATGTGCATTTGTCTGCTTTCTTCAGTTAAATTTTTGAACATACTATTAATTTTAACTTTTTATAGTAACTCGATTTATTTTCTTTTCATAGGTAACTGGAAAAAGCAATTAAAACGAAATTAGCTAAAGATGAGGGGCTTCAGATTGTAGTAATCTGACAAAGAATACAACATATCATGGCTTTTGATTTACATAAGAAAAATCTCCTGTCCTGCCCATTATCTAATTTCCTATCTTGTCAGAATTGCCTCATTTCACTTGGGCCCTGATACATGTGAAGCTAGAGGTGGAACCGAGGAGATCACATTTGTAGCAACAACAAAGCTATGATCAATATTGTTGTCTGCATTCATGCTACCTTCCAAGACCTTGACTACCTCAGACATTTTAGGCCTTCTTTTGCAATCAACCTGCAAACACCACATCGCGAGCTTCATCATCTGAATTGCATCCTGCTTATGTGCTTGCATGTCGTTGCTATTCCTGTCAATCAAATCTACCAAGTGGTCGTTCTTCACCTTTTCCTCCAATAGAGTAATAAGATGGATGCTCTCTTCTGACCGGGAAGTGTCAAGGTTCTTTCTTCCGCTGATGACTTCCATGACCACAACACCAAAGCTGTAGACATCGGCCTTCTCTGTGATTTGTGACGTTAACCATTCAGGAGCTAAGTATCCAGGTGTGCCTCTCATTCTAGTAACCACCTGGCTCATATCCCTATCAATGAGCTTGCATAGTCCAAAACCAGAAAGTTTAGCATTGAATTCATCATCTAAGAGGATGTTTTGTGGTTTGACATCCAAGTGAGCAATTCGTTTTGTGCACTCCTCGTGAAGATAAGAGAGACCCTTAGCTATGTGAGTTAAAATTTTGCACCGGCTGCACCAATCCAGAGGAGGAGCATAATTGTCATGTCGACCATAGATCCATCTATCCAAGGATCCTTTGGGCATATACTCATACACCAAGAGCCTATGGGACTTCTCTGCACAGAAACCAGTCAATCTCACAAGATTAATATGATGAATCCTGCCAATTGTCTGAACCTCTGCAGAAAATTCTCTTTTGCCCTGACCAGCTCGATCCAAACATTTTACTGCAATCATTTCATCACCAAATTGTCCCTTGAAAACAGACCCAAATCCTCCTTCCCCGAGCTTGTTTCCGAATTGCTCGGTTGCTGCTTTTAGCTGTTGAAATGTGAAACTGATTGGTGTTGCTTGTAGCTCCCCAAACTCTTCCTCCTCCTCCATCTCAAGCTGTCTATGTATTCTCCATTTACGTATAAAGTAGGCGGCGAGGAACACGATGGTAAGCAAAATGAAGCTGCCTACGGGAGCTAGAATTGTCACAATTCTTCTCACAGTGGAGGATTTTGGTTTCATGCTTGTTGGCCCAATAGGCGCAGGCAGAGCCACGGGATTTTCAGCTGAAGGTGATATTGCTTGATTGATCAGGGGACAAAAGACGACCTGGTAGTCGGTGCCCGTCGGGCAACTGAAAGTGCTGTTGGGATCATCCTTGGGGTAGCTGTAGGCATCTGGGCACATCTTCTTAAAGAAGACCGAGTAGTTGGTGGTGCTGCAATTGTCTGCAGCGCTCCCGGTACAGCAGTATTTGTCCTGCTTGAACACCCTGCATGCATTGTTACAACCCCCTAGAGCCTTGAGCTCTGTTGGGCACTGTGATGTGATGTCGGCTGAACAGCGTGGCCCCTTGACGCACCCTGCCCTGCCCTGAATCGGCACCGGCAGGAAGTCCATGGGCACGTTGAAGCCGTCCATGACGGAGATGTCGAAGAAATCCATGCCGTTGAAGCCACCAAAGGTAAACTCACCGAGAGTGTTGGGCGGCTGACCATAGCCTGTGCAGGCGAGCAAGCCGCCGCAGTCACCAGTTTGGCACGACACGTTGCCTTCGCCATGGACCGTGCAGCCCGTCCGTGCCCAGATGCGCCCGGATGTGTTGCCAGCGGGGACGTTCAACACCCACGCCTCCCCTGGATCGAGCTGCTGGCCACCTCCCGGCACTACGGCTGGCCACACGGTGTAGGGGCATTGGTTGGTGATTCGTAGCGTGGCGGCCTCGCTGGTGATAGCGAGGAGTAGGGGGAGGAGGAGGAGGAGGAAGAGAGGCGGGAGGCAGAGAGAGGAAGCGGCACTCATCATAGCCATTTGTGTCATGATTTTTTTGCGTGCGTCCGTTAAATTGAATCAGAGACGGTCCAAGTTGCAAACTTGCAATAGGCCTCCGTCTCTGTTGTGTGGCAGCTAACAGAGTGGAATAGTGGGGATAACAGAGACCGTCTAGATTTTTGCAGGACTTGTATATGTACGTCTTTTCAAAGAGAATTGCATATCATTTTTTCTATTTTGGAGACTTGCTAGATTGCACATCTTTGCTCATTCCTGATCTGCTTTATGTTTTGCTGTGGCAGTCACATCTGGAATATGGAGGCAGCAGCTGAAGGAAGAAGTATCCTTGCTTGGTGGTTGGGACAAGCTGAAGCTGACAGGAGTCTGGAGCTGCCTGGAAGCAGTCCAAGCAGCCGGAGGCCTCCCTCCATGCATGACATGCCCCGTCAAGCGTATGGATCCATGTGTCACTCACCATAACTCCTTAACTGTGTGCACATTTTTTGAATCCGAGTGCATTTTTTGCAAATTTGGGAGATTCTTATGTAAATCCTTTCTTCTTCCAAAAGCCCAGTCCGGAAAACGATATTTGGTGCTTTTTCAGAAGCTTGTAGAAGCTTTCGACCGGTTTTCTTGTAAATTTTTATTCTTCCGGTTGTTTGTTCGTTTTTCCATTTGTAATTCCCCTTTTCACTTTTCTTTTTATTTCTCATTTTTGAATTTTATATTTCATGAACTTTTTTCAAAACCGTGAACTTTTTTTTCAAATCTGGCAACTTTTCTCAAATTCATGATTTTTTTTCAATCGATGATCTTTTTTTAAATTTATGAACATTTATTTTTCAAATTTGTTCACATCAATTCAAATTTATGAAGATTTTTCAAATTCTCAATTTAAAAAAAATTGTGAACTTTCTTTAAATCCATGAACATTTTGAATCTACGATTTTTTTAATCTGCAAAAACCAAAGGGTCGTTCTTTTCCCTGAAATCCAGTAGCGCACCAAGTTGGGCTGCAGCCCACAATGCTCGTGCAAGTGCTGGTCGGCCTAGGAGCGCTGAAGAGGCTCTCTGCCTCTGGCCAATCTATTGGTGGCCTTTCCTGACAGCGCTCTGGCGGGCTGGTTCTTATTTGGCGCTTAAGGTGCCAAATAGATGCCATTTAGTATAAGGTGCACCACCCCCTCAACCGAACTAATGGGGCCGGCACATGAGATGGTTTATTTCTTTTTTCTGGATAGCTTCTAGTAGCTTCGGGTCGGGTTTGTTTAGTCGTTTTTTTCGTTTCCTTCTTCTTTTTCCTATTTAATTTTTTTTCAATTTGGGATTTTGTTTCAAATTCATGTAATTGTTTTGAAAATATATGAACTTTTTTCTCATGAACTTTTCAAAATCACGGTTTCTTTTAAATATGGGTTTTTACTAAAATCTATGAATTTTGTAAAATCTCGTGAACATTTTGCAAATTAAGAAACTTTTTCTCAAGCTTGTGATTTTTTTTCTTCAAATTTTCTAATTTTTTAAAATTACATGAACTTTTTTTCAAAGTCAACTGTGATTGTCAGCGGTCAACGACCATGTTCCCGGTCAATGGTCCAGGCGAGCGACAGAGCAAGAGGGAATGCGCGCTTGGTTGGTAGGGATGAAAACGGAACGGAAATGGATGGAACTGAGTGCTATCATATTTGTTTTCACTTTTTTTTTGCAGAAGCGGAAACGAATACAGAAACCCTGAAAATGAATACAGAAACATATACTATCGGAAACGGACACGGAGCGAATACAAAGCGGATACGAAAACAGAAATAGGCATTGATCGGAACTTAAAAACCCCTTGAATCATAGAGAAATACACACAAAAACAAACAAATTTAATGAGTTGTTAACATAGCTAAAAAATAATATCATTATGTTAGCAATTTAGCGTAGTATTGTAGTACTACCGGACAATTGCTTATAGGGTCAAGCTGAGTACATGTGTGGTAGTATAAGTTGGGCCTCAGATCCATTCTACTAATTGTGTCATTGTGTTCTCTCTGACGGTTGGGCTACAAAGAAGCTATATGTCTATAGTAAAAATAAAAATTTCATATTCACGAAAACGGAAAGTTCCGTTTACATGCATGTTCCACCGAAAAATACCGTCGTTTTTGTTTCCGTTTCCGTCTAAAAAATTTCATTTCCACTTTGATTTTGCAAATTTCTGTTTCCGTTTTCATATGTCCTCTCCGTTTCCATTTTTCGTCCGAAAAAACGAAAAGTTTCCACTCCATTGTCAACCCTATTAGTTTAGTGATGTTTGTCATGGTGGCATCAGAGTCGCCGATGAGCAGCAGCAACACAGCAGGTGAGGCAGGAGGTTTGGGAGCCGCCCAGTCGTAGGCACCCATTGCTGACATTTCTGCTACGACTCTACTTGCATCGGCCACTTCTAGAGTTCTACTTTTATACGAAGCGTTGTACTACTAGTCAGGTCGTGCCTTCTTTTTTCAAATTAGAAAGTACATCTTTATCTCTGATCCGCATGCTTTGATGATGCGACGGCGACGAACAGGCCAACACGACCATTTGGAAAACAGTACTCCCGGATAGCGACGAGGGATCATCGGGAGCCTACATCGGCATGCCTTGTTGACTTGAGCACTTGCCACAAGTCCAAGCTTTATATTTTGCAATGTGATCGAAACACAAACCATGCAGTACGTGATCGAAAACGTATGTGTTAGAAATGTGATCGAAAATACGATTCACCTTTTTGTATAAACGTCTATTTGAACCTCACTCTGTTTTTGACGTGCTATTTTTTGCACTGCGTGAAGTAGTTGATCTTCTGGAGCATGTCTGTTTGAACTCCACTCTATTTCAATTTATTGTATTTTTCTTATACGAAACACAAACCATGCAGTACGTGAACTTCTGGATGTTATCAATTTGAACTTCTCTCTGGTTTGAGTGAATTATTTTAAAACACAATAAACAACATCTTTTTTATGTATTTTGGACATCTAAATACACGGTGAACCTCTCTCACAAGAATTTTTGAACTTCTCCTCGCCGAGCACTTGAACTTCTAGCGACCATTTTTTTTCATTTATGAGTTGTTTTTAAAAGTGCAAAAAAGGGTGTTTTATTTTTTATTTTTTGAACAGGTAAATCCTAGGTTTTAAGAAAGTCAGAACTTCTCTGTTATTTCAATTTGAACTTCACCTTTTTATATTTTTGAGTAAGGAATTGTATTCGATTTTTATACGGAAAAAGTCCAACATGCAAATACAAGGTGAACCTCTCTCGCAAGATTTTTTGAACTTCTCCGGACACAGCACTTGAAATTCCTTCAAAAAACCTTTTAAGCTTTTATTTTTCTATACTTTCATTCTCACCTGAAATGCATTCCTTGCAGTACTTGAGCTTCTCTGTTATTTTAATTCGAACTTCTTAGTTTTATTCTTTAGTAACTATGAAAATTGAGTTTTTTGAACTTCTCTGTTTTAAAATTTTGAACTTCTTGGTTTTATTTTTTAATAATATGAAAATTCTGAATTTTTTATAGACATCGAACTTCACCATTTTAAAAGTTTTGAACTTCTTAGATTTATTGGTTAGTAACTGGAAAATGATTTTTCTTATATAAACAATGATACCACCCTATTATTTTAATTTGAACTTCTAGTTTTTATAGAATGGGGAAAATCAGTTTTTATACGATCTTTTTGAAATGCTCCTCTTTTTAATTTGAACTTCTCTGTTTTTTACAAACGTGGAAAATCCATTATAAAGATTTTTGAACTACTTTTTTTTTACTTCTTGCTCAAATTTTTTGAGCTTCCAAATTTGTCTTCTAGATATTAAAAACTTCATTTTTTTAATGTTGACCTGCTTCAGTTTTTAAATTTGAACCTCTTATAGAATTTTGTCATGACATATTATGCATTTTTTGCTTTTTGGTGAAATAGCCTAGGCGGTCACTTTTTTCATTTGATCATTTTTCTTCTGTACATGGTACACGTGAAATTCAAAATTTCTGAAACATGAACTTCGCGTGACATTACTGTTTTTTCATAAAACTCCATAGCTTTATTCTTTGAATTCCATGATTTTTTTTACATTTTTTTGGTTTGAACTTCGATGTCCATTACAGCTGAACTTTTGAAATCACACCTTTTTATACACATTTTCCCTTGAATCCAACATGTGAAAAAACAATAGGAAAATTTGGGTCAATTCTCATAAGCAATAGGACAAACATTTTAGAGGGCACCCAAAATAGTTTTTTTTGTTCTGTTCAATGTACTACGCACAAGCACATCACAACACATCCGCACAAAAAATTTGGCTCACCTAAAATCACACCTTTTTTATTTGAACTTCATTGTGTATTTTTATAAATATTGAACTTCTTTCATTATTTGAAATTGAAATTATTGGTTTTATTATTTAGTAATTAGAAAACCCCGACTTTTTCAAATAAATAAGAAAGTGCTCCGCTTTTTCCAATTGAACTCCATGGCTTTATTCTCTAGTAATGTGAAAACCTGAGTTTTTTTATATACATTGAACTACTCCGTTTTTTGAAAGTGAACTTCTTGGTTTTAATATTTTAGCATTGAGGAAATCTCAGTTTTTATAAACACTAAACAACTTCACATTTTTATTTGCTTTGGACTTCTTGATGTTATTCATTAGTAACGGGAAAAGTTCTAGTTATGTAATAAATATCGAACTCCTCAATTATTTAATGTTGAACTTCTAGGTCTTATTTTTAAAAGAAGGAAAATCTTTTTTTATAAAATTTTTGAACTGCTCGATTTTTTCAATTTGACCTTGTTGATATTATAATAAGCATTGAACTTCCCCATTATTAAAATTCGAACCTCTAGGTTTTTTTAGAATGGGGATTACATTTTCTCTATAAATTTTGAGTTGCTCTATTTTTTAATTTGGCCTTCTTGGGTTATTCGTTAGTAACAAAAAAAAATCCTAATGCAGAAATAAGCATTGAACCACTCGACTATTTGTATTTGAACTTCTAGTTTTTTTAAAGAGAAAGTCACCTTTTTAGGTTTTATTTTCCTTTTAGTAATGAGAAAAATCTCAATAATTTGTCGTAAACTTCTAACTTCCTTCTCTTCTTTGTTCGTCCTTCTCTTCTCTCTTCTTTATTCGTGAACTAATAGTGTTTTTTATTCTGATTTCCACACTTTGTTATGTTATGTTATATTTATATATATATATATATATATATACACACTGACCTAATTGTTATATATGAACTTCCAAAATTTTGAATCGCGGACTTTGTTAGGTGTGGCTTTTTTTTCAAATTGAAATTGTACATGTTAAAAGCAGATTGTGTTTTAAAATTTCTGCTTTTTTTCAAGGACAAAGTTTCTATTTAAAATCACACACGTGGGATCACACACCCAGCAAGGACACAAGGGGTACCACACAGCAAGTATGCTTGCTATAATACACACACAAACACACACTCAAGCAGTCACACCAAACTAAGAACGCACACACCAAAGCACACTAACGCAAGACCATGCATGGCATTTGAGTTGGCCCACAATCCTCCATCACACTGACGCACACGCATACATGGATCCATTAAGAGTCAAGGCAATCTTTAGTTAATTTCTTCAAATTTTGTTCTCGGCACATTGCGTCCATCAATTTGCTTAGTAATTCGGCATGGAACAACAAAGCCACAACTTTTCTTTTGTTCTGCAAAACGCAAGTGCAAATGCCTGCCAACGTTGATGTCGAGAGAGTGTTGGTGTTCCAGAAAGTATACTTTAACATATTTTTGACCTTCTTGAAAAATTTCTTTTGACCTTCAGCCGTTTTTCCTTAATATAAGTGACCCAACTTTACAACAATGTATAATGCTCTGCAGCGCCAAGGTTGTGAGCGCCTCCGTCTATGTCAACGAGGAAGGAGTCCCTAACGCATGATGTTGCATGGACACCAGCTCCAGCAGCAATACGCCGAGCTGCAAAAAAATTCAGTTAACATCATGGTTCATAAACTACTATACACTTGTAGTTAACATCATTCTTCACAAACTACTAGACATCATGGTTCACGGGGAAAGACGAGCAGAGAGAAGTACAAGTCTTCATTTTGAGCAGTGAACAATATAATCGTTTACAAGTCTTCTTCATATATTAAAGAAATAAACTCTGAACTTGTAACTTGATAGAAACTGAACTTTGGTTCTTTTCGAGATTTTCGAGACTATGTGAGTTGTGTCCATACAAGCAAACAACTACACACGCCTGGGAGAAGAGAAATCTGTATATCCAATCGATCACAAAAGTAGCAGCTTCATATCACAAGTTCAGAAGAATGTTCTAGGGAGACTTCAAAACAGCAAGCTAAAAGGTTGAAAGTATATAACCAGCAGCAGCAAGTCATGCAAACTAGCGTGACAGCCGGCGTATAGCCGTTGTAGAACTTGGCATACATCCATAGTAGAGCTTCAGGCCGGCCGCCGTATAGTTGTACTAGAACTTTCACAAAACATCTTTGCACTTGGTATACAGCGGCCATAAGCGACAGCGGCCTCGAGCACAACCAGAGCCAACTCTCTGCAAGGGAGCCCGTCTTGGCCGTGGGATCAGAGCCAGCTCGTCGAGGAAGGAGGCCGCCGACAACGTCATAGGGCAGGGTTGAGCTACAACAGCAAGTACCAAAATATCATAACACAAATTGCTAAATGGAAAAGCACCAAAGGCAGTGGTGCTGCACTCCTGTCCTCGACAGCGTCAGAGAAGAGGGAGATCATGGGAGTTGAACGGCCTTGGGTTGCGGTGTTGAACGACTTATAGTTGGGGAGGCGCGTGAGCCATGCAGCAGGCTCCCCACGGCGGCCAAGTAGGTAGAACGCACCACCACCCAGGAGCAGCAGCAGGTGACGACCGGTAATTTGACAGCAGCGCGCGGGCGGGTGGGCGTCCCCTTGTTGGAAGCAGAGGAGGTCATGTCTGCTTGGTCGATCGGTGCCTCATTCCCACTGGATCCGGCAGAGAAACAAGGGGGAGGAAAAGCCTTGCCGGTGGTGGAGGGGGAGCGAGGTGGTTGGAGGCCGGTTGGAAGAGGGACGGTGGTTGCCGACGATGCGGTTGGAGGTGGGGTGCGGCCACGGCGGTGGTAGGGAGGTCGGGGGTCTAGTCGCAGCGGCGGGAGGTCGCGCGGGCGCACAAATCAGGGTGGTCGCCGTGACGGCGGGGGGTCTGGGGAGGTCGCGCCGCGGGAGGGAGGGGCGGTCGGGGTCGGGGTGGGAGCTTGGCGGCGAGCCAGGTGGTGCCGGGCCTGGAGGCGGGGTGGTGTGGCGATGGTGCGAGATACTGCGGGTGGGCGGCGGCCGCGTTGCCGGCGCCGGCGGGGGCTGGTGGGAGAGGTGGGTCCGGCCATCGGCGGGGATCGGGGGAAGTTCTGGCAGTTCATGGTCTTGGGTTTTTTTGTTGCTGCTGGCTCGGGGGTTCGGGAACACCTCATCGGGCCCTATATAGATGCGGTGTGATCCAAATAACTATTCTAATCCTAGGATAAGAATAGTGCTGTCCTCTCTCTCTCTCTCTCTCTCTCTCTCTATATATATATATATATATATATATATAAACACTATTCTGATCACGGGATCAGAATAATATTCTGATCACAACCTGACCTGCCCCGCTAGTAGTACGTTGAACTTCCCTGTGAACTAGGTTGAACTTCCGCCAACATTGCCAAAATGAGGATTGCGATATACCGTTGGAAAGCTATGGACACCAATATCATGACCCAACTTAAATTTTTGGCAAAATACAAGCGGTTTAAGAGCAGTTTTGAAAACCGTTTTTTTTCACACAAAAAATGTGAATTGTATTTTCGATTGCATTTCTAAACCATTTATCGGAATGAGGCATATAATATGGCGTTGGAAAGCTGCTGCAAAACCGCTCCTTCCACACGTTGAAAGTTTTCTCTAATTCCCTATGGTTAAAGAGTAATTTGAAAAAAACATAAAATTTCGTAAACCAAACAGCTGAGTTCGTTTTTTCGATGTCATTTCTAAACGGCTAATCCAATGGAGGCAAATGATATGGCGTTGGAAAGCTTATGAAAATGCACTACTTTTTCATCTTGAAAGTTTTTTTTCTAATTTTGAATGGTTTAAGAGTTATTTAGAAAATGGTCCAATTCCTACCGAGTTCGTATTTTCAAGCTATTTTTTAACCGTGCGTCCGAATACAGCAAATGATGTGGCGTTGGAAAGCGTGAACAAATGCGAAACTTTTTGGTATGTATTGTTTCTCCCAATTCTTTACGGTTTTAAGTCAGTTTCGAAAATGGCGAAAAACGTATTTTTGCCGTAATTTCTACAAAATTTATCAGAATTGGACAAATAATATACCATTGAAAAGCTACGGAAAATGCGAAACTTTTTCATGTTGATGGTTTTCTCTGATTCTTAGCTGTTTTGAAGTAATTTCGAAAACAGCGGTATCATACGTTCTGCCTCTATCGCGAAACAGATTCTTCGAAAATGCACCGCGTGAAGAACCTGAACTTCTCAGCATATCTACCTGAACTTCACTCTGTTTTCGACGTGCTTTTTTTTCTCGCAGATGTCCATCCACTACTCGTAATTCTCCATCCACTCCCCGGAATTCAGCGTGTGATATACCAATGGAAAGCTGTTGTAAACACGCAACTTTCCCGTGTTGATCATATTTTCATACTCGCTATGGTTTTAGAAGTTTTTCATCTGAAATTCATTCAGCGTAGTAGTTGAACTTCCTGTTGTTTTCATGTTGAACTTCTGTGACGTATTTTCGTTTGTAATTTCCTCATACATTCGTCAATGTCACATAAATGATATTTCTTTTGTACAAACCTCTCTCACAATAAATTTTTCAACTTTCTCCCACCGAGTTACACGCCTGAACTTCCCTCTGTAGGAACCCGACCTTTGGGCTATCTTCTTAACCGTGTCTCCCTGCACGAAATTTTTTGGTTACTCATGTTCTATGTGATGTAAGTATAATCTACAAACGGTTTTTGGCAACTAAATGCATGTTTTAAATAGGAATCTCGCTCATTGGTGGATTTGCTCTCGGGTCGTGATGAAGCATGTCTGTGTTGCAATTTTACTGCCTGAGTTGTTCGACCGGAACTTCTCCGAGTGCTAGGTTGAACTTCCGCCAACATTGCCCAAATGGGGCTTGTGATATACCGTTGGAAAGCTATGGACACCAGTATCATGACCCAAGTTGAATTTTTGGCAAAATATAAGCGATTTAAGAGCAGTTTTGAAAACCGTTTTTTCAT
This sequence comes from Triticum aestivum, assembly GCF_018294505.1. Lineage (NCBI taxonomy): Eukaryota > Viridiplantae > Streptophyta > Magnoliopsida > Poales > Poaceae > Triticum > Triticum aestivum. The sequence goes on from NC_057800.1 coordinate 10,695,905, forward strand.
CATACAAAAAACATGAATCGTATTTTCGATCACATTTCTAAACCATTTATCGGAATGAGGCTAAGAATATGGCGTCGGAAGGTACTGTAAATCCGCTCCTTCCACATGTTGAAAGTTTTCTCTAATCCTTATGGTTAAAGAGTAATTTGGAAAATCGTAAAATTCCGCAAACCAAATAGCCGAGTTCGTATTTTCGACGTCATTTCTAAACTGCTAATCCAATTGAGGCAAATGATATGGCGTTGGAAAGCTTAGGAAAATGTGCTACTTTTCATGTTTAAAGTTTTTCTAATTTTGAATGGTTTAAAAGTAATTTAGAAAACGGTCCAAGTTGCACCGAGTTCGTATTTTTGAGCTAATTTTTTAACCGTACGTCCGAATGTAGCCAATAATATGGCCTTGGAAAGCATAAAGAAATTCGAAACTTTTTGGTATATATTGTTTCTCCCAATTCCTTACTTTTTAAGTTAATTTTGAAAATGGCTAAAAACGTATTTTTGCCGTAATTTCTACAAACTTTATCGGAATGGGGCAAATAATATACCGTTGAAAAGCTAAGGAAAATGCGAACTTTTTCATGTTGATGGTTTTCTCCGATTCCTAGCCGTTTTCAAGTAATTTCGAAAATGGCAAGATGATTCATTCTGTCATTATCGCGAAACAGATTCTTTGAAAATGCAGCACATGAAGAACCTGAACTTCTCGGCATGTCTACTTGAACTTCACTCTGTTTTTCACGTGTTTTTTCCCGTAGCTCTCCATCCACTCACCAGAACACTCACCGGAATTGAGCAAGTAATGTACCTGTGGAAAGCTGATGTAAACGCACAACTTTCCTGTGTTAATAAATTTTTCATACACGTGATGATTTAAAAAAAATTCATCTCAAATTCATTCACTATAGTAGTCGAACTTCCTGCTGTTTTCACGTTGAACTTCTGTGACATATTTTCGTTTGTAATTTTCTCATCCATTTTCGTCAGTGTTACACAAGCTTTCTTCGACCGAGGACTTGAACTTACACAAATGATATTCCTGTCGTTTTGAAGTAAATTAGAGAAATGACGAGATCATGATTTCTGCCTTCATTGCGAATGGAAACGCACTACGTGAAGTAGTTGAACTTCTCGGGCATGTCTATTTGAACCTCACTCTGTTTTTGACGTGCTATTTTTTGCACTGCGTGAAGTAGTTGATCTTCTGGAGCATGCCTGTTTGAACTCCACTCTGTTTCAATTTATTGTATTTTTCTTATATGAAACACACACCATGCAGTACGTGAACTTCTGGATGTTATCAATTTGAACTTCTCTCTGGTTTGAGTGAATTATTTTAAAACACAATAAACAACATCTTTTTTATGTATTTTGGACATCTAAATACACGGTGAACCTCTCTCACAAGAATTTTTGAACTTCTCCTCGCCGAGCACTTGAACTTCTAGTGACCATTTTTTTCATTTATGAGTTGTTTTTAAAAGTGCAAAAAAGGGTGTTGTGTTTTTTATTTTTTGAGCAGGTAAATCCTAGGTTTTAATAAACTCAGAACTTTTCTGTTATATTTTTAGTAAGGAATTGTATTCGATTTTTATATGGAAAAAGTCCAACATGCAAATACAAGGTGAACCTCTCTCGCAAGATTTTTTGAACTTCTCCGGACACAGCACTTGCAATTCCTTCAACAAACCTTTTAAGCTTTTATTTTTCTATACTTTTATTCTCACCTGAAATGCATTCCTTGCACTACTTGAACTTCTCTGTTATTTTAATTTGAACTTCTTAGTTTTATTCTTTAGTAACTACGAAAATCATGTTTTTTGAACTTCTCTGTTTTAAAATTTTGAACTTCTTGGTTTTAATTTTTAATAATATGAAAATTCTGAATTTTTTATAGACATCGAACTTCACCATTTTTAAAGTTTTGAACTTCTTAGATTTATTGGTTAGTAACGGGAAAATGCGTTTTCTTATATAAACAATGATACCGCCCTATTATTTTAAGTTGAACTTCTAGTTTTTATAGAATGGGGAAAATCAGTTTTTATACGATCTTTTTGAAATGCTCCTCTTTTTAATTTGAACTTCTCTGTTTTTTTATAAACGTGGAAAATCCGTTATAAAGATTTTTGAACTACTTTTTTTTACTTCTTGCTCAAATTTCTTGAGCTTCCAAATTTGTCTTCTAGATATTAAAAACTTCATTTTTTTAATGTTGACCTGCTTTGGTTTTTAAATTTGAACCTCTTATAGAATTTTGTCACGACATTTTATGCATTTTTTGCTTTTCGGTGAAATGGCCTAGGCGGTCACTTTTTTGATTTGATCATTTTTCTTCTGTACGTGGTACACGTGAAATTCGAAATTTCTGAAACATGAACTTCGCGTGACATTAATGTTTTTTCATGAAACTCCATAGCTTTATTGTTTGAATTCCATGATTTTTTTGTTTACATTTTTTTGGTTTGAACTTCGATGTTCATTACCGCTGAACTTTTGAAATCACACCTTTTTATACACATTTTCCCTTGAATCCAACATGTGAAAAAACAATAGGAAAATTTGGGTCAATTCTCATAAGCAATAGGACAAACAATTTAGAGGGAACCCAAAATAGTTTTTTTGTTCTATTCAATGTACTACGCACAAGCACCACAACACATCCGCACAAATTTTTTGGCTCACCTAAAACCACACCGTTTTTATTTGAACTTCATTGTGTATTTTTATAAACATTGAACTTCTTTCATTATTTGAAATTGAAATTATTGGTTTTATTATTTAGTAATTAGAAAAATCCGATTTTTTCAAATAAATAAGAAAGTGCTCCGCTTTTTCCAATTGAACTCCATGGTTTTATTATCTAGTAACGTGAAAACCTGAGTTTTTTTATATACATTGAACTACTCCGTTTTTTGAAATTGAACTTCTTGGTTTTAATATTTTAGCATTGAGGAAATCTCAGTTTTTATAAACACTAAACAACTTCACATTTTTATTAGCTTTGGACTTCTTGATGTTATTCATTACTAACGGGAAAAGTTCTAGTTATGTAATAAATATCGAACTCCTCAATTATTTAAAGTTGAACTTCTAGGTCTTATTTTTAAAAGAAGGAAAATCTTTTTTTATAAAATTTTTGAACTGCTCGATTTTTTCAATTTGACCTTGTTGATATTATAATAAGCATTGAACTTCCCCATTATTAAAATTTGAACCTCTAGGTTTTTTTAGAATGGGGAATTACATTTTCTCTATAAATTTTGAGTTGGTATATTTTTTAATTTGCCCTTCTTGGGTTATTCGTTAGTAACGAAAAAAATCCTAATGCAGTAATAAGCATTGAACCACTCGACTATTTGTATTTGAACTTCTAGTTTTTTTAAAGAGAAAGTCACCTTTTTAGGTTTTATTTTCATTTTAGTAATGAGAAAAATCTCAATAATTTGTCGTAAACTTCGAACTTCCTTCTCTTCTTTGTTCGTCCTTCTCTTCTCTCTTCTTTATTCGTGAACTAATAGTGTTTTTTATTCTGATTTCCACACTTATATATATATATATATTATATATATATATATATATATATATATATATATATAGCACTGAATGTAAGCTGCTGGATACCAGCATATACACTGACCTAATTGTTATATATGAACTTCCAAAATTTTGAATCGCGGACTTTGTTAGGTGTGGCTTTTTTTTTCAAATTGAAATTGTACATGTTAAAAGCAGACTGTGTTTTAAAATTTCTGCTTTTTTTCAAGGACAAAGTTTCTATTTAAAATCACACACGTGGGATCACACACCCAGCAAGGACACAAGGGGTACCACACAGCAAGTACGCTTGCTATAATACACACAAACACACACTCAAGTAGTCACACCAAACTAAGAACGCACACACCAAAGCACACTAACGCAAGACCGTGCATGGCATTTGAGTTGGCCCACAATCCTCCATCACGCTGACGCACACGCATACATGGATCCATTAAGAGTCAAGGCAATCTTTAGTTAATTTCTTCAAATTTTGTTCTCGGCACATTGCGTCCATCAATTCGCTTAATAATTCGGCATGGAACAACAAAGCCACAACTTTTCTTTTGTTCTACAGAACGCAAGTTCAAATACTTGCCAACATTGATGTCAAGAGTGTTGGTGTTCCAGAAAGTATACTTTAACATATTTTTGACCTTATTGAACAATTTCTTTTGACCTTCAGCCATCTTTCCTTATTCCAAATATAAGTGACCCAACTTTACAACAATGTATAATGCTCTGCAGCGCCAAGGTTGTGAGCACCTCCGTGTGTGTCAACGAGGAAGGAGTCCCTAATGCACGATGTTGCATGGACACCAGCTCCAGCAGCAATACGCCGAGCTGCAAAAAAATTCAGATAACATCATGGTTCATAAACTACTATACACTTGTAGTTAACATCATTCTTCACAAACTACTAGACGTCATGGTTCACGGGGAAAGACGAGCAGAGAGAAGTACAAGTCTTCATTTTGAGCAGTGAGCAATATAATCGTTTACAAGTCTTCTTCAGTTATTAAAGAAATAAACTCTGAACTTGTAACTTGACAGAAACTGAACTTTGGTTCTTTTGGAGATTTTCAAGACTATGTGAGTTGTGTCCATACAAGCAAACAGCTACACACGCCTGGGAGAAGAGAAATCTGTATATCCAATCGATCACAAAAGTAGTAGCTTCATATCACAAGTTCAGAAGAATGTTCTCGGGAGACTTCAAAACAGCAAGCTAAAAGGTTGAAAGTATATAACCAGCAGCAGCAAGTCATGCAAACTAGCGTGACAGCCGGCGTATAGCCGTCGTAGAACTTGGCATACATCCATAGTAGAGCTTCAGGCCAGCCGCTGTATAGCTGTACTAGAACTTTCACAAAACATCTTTGCACTTGGTATACAGCGGCCATAAGCGACAGCGGCCACGAGCACAACCAGAGCCAACTCTCTGCAAGGGAGCCTGTCTTGGCCGTGGGATCAGAGCCAGCTCGTCAAGGGAGGAGGCCGCCGACAACGTCATAGGGCGGGGTTGAGCTACAACAGCAAGTACCAAAACATCATAACACAAATTGCTAAATGGAAAAGCACCAGAGGCAGTGGTGCTGCACTCCAGTCCTCAGCAGCATCAGAGAAGAGGGAGATCATGGGAGTTGAATGGCCTTGGGTTCCGGTGTTGAACAACCTGTAGTTGGGGAGGCGCGTGAGCCATGTAGCAGGCTCCCCACGGCGGCCAAGCAGGTAGACCGCACCACCACCCAGGAGCAGCAGCAGGTGACAACCGGTAATTTGACAGCAGCGCGCGGGCGGGAGGGCGTCCCCGTGTTGGAAGCAGAGGAGGCCGTGTCTGCTTGGTCGATCGGTGCCTCATTCCCACTGGATCCGGTAGAGAAACAAGGGGGAGGAAAAGCCTTGCCGGTGGTGGAGGGGGAGCGAGGTGGTTGGAGGCCGGTTGGAAGAGGGACGGTGGTTGCCGACGATGTGGTTGGAGGTGGGGTGCGGTCGCGTCGGTGGTAGGGAGGTCGGGGGTCTAGTCGCAGCGGCGGGAGGTCGTGCGGCCGTACAAATCAGGGAGGTCGCCGCGACAGCGGGGGGTCTGGGGAGGCCGCGCCGCGGGAGGGAGGGGGCGGTCGGGGTCGGGGTGGGAGCTTGGCGGCGAGCCAGGTGGTGCCGGACCTGGAGGCTGGGGTGGTGTGGCGACGGTGCGAGATACTGCGGGTGGGCGGCGGCCGCGTCGCCGGCGCTGGCGGGGGCTGGTGGGAGAGGTGGGTCCGGCCATCGGCGGGGATCGGGGGAAGTTCTGGCAGTTCGTGGTCTTGGGTTTTTTTGTCGCTACTAGCTCGGGGGTTCGGAAACACCTCATCAGGCCCTATATAGACGCGGTGTGATCCAAATAACTATTCTAATCCTAGGATTAGAATAGTGCTGTCCTCTCTCTCTTTCTCTCTATATATATGTATGATAGCACTATTCTAATCCCTGAATTAGAATAGCTATTTGGATCACGGCGCGCCCTATATAAAGCGATCGGGTTGTTCCCAAACTCCCCGACCCTTTGCAAAAAAAATCACCCACGACCGCTTGTCCACCACTTCCTCCACCGATCCCCAACCTCCCCCTGATCCCATCGCCGCCGCTGCCTACCTCGCCTCCTACCGGCGCGCCACCACTTCCGCCTCCTTCCGGCGCGCCGTCGTCCCCGCCTCCTACCGGCGCGCCACCGGACCCGCCCTCTCCCCCCCGTGCACTGCACCTCCCCGCACGTCGCGCGCCGCCGGTCGCCGCTGTGGTCGAGCTTCCCCGGACCCCAACGGCCAACCGTGATGCACTCCCCAAACCACCACGCATCCCCGGATCCGCCGCCACCACGATGTGGCGAGCTCCCTCACCAGGGATCCACTGGGACGGCAGCGGCCCGATCCCCCTGCCGCGGCCAACGATCTCCTACATCGCCCTTGCTGTGGTGGCCGCCAGCGGCCTTCCACCGCGCTGGAGGTGCCCGTCCCCTACCTCCCGACGCTGCCTTGGTCTTCCCCACCTTCTCCAGTAGCTACAACGTCGGACATCTCCTGTAGTGGATCGGCTCATTGACCACCGCCCGATGCATCGCCGGACTGGCGGATCCACGCTTCTCCTCCACCTCCCGACCAATGCCCTCGGCCCGTCCTGTTTCTCACCTCCTCCTGCATATGCATCAACAAAACATGGCATCCGCTGCAGTCCACATCGTTCAACAGTAGCAGCTCAACTCCTCCCCGCCAAAAGCCCACGGTCTATTAAGCCAGAGATGGCATTGTACGCCGCCGCAGCCGCTCATCTGGATCAGACGCCTCCAGGGCCTTCCTCGCTGTCGACACGCCTCCATTTCTTCCACCCATGCTCCAATCTGACCTCTATCTCTCTCCATCCCTTGTTTCTCAGCAACAAGCAGTAGTTATTTATTGTTGTTTGTTCTAAGATCTGCTCTCTATATTGTACTATATGATCTAAAGGCTCTGATGTACCAGCGATCAGAATGCAGCAGTTGGAAAACAATTAACTTAGTGGCAGTCGTCCTTCTCACTAGGACCACCTTGACCTTCCCAAAGGAAGGTTCTTTGCAACGCCAGTCCGAACATGGCCGCGCATGCCGGCACAACAGAGGAAATGTGGAGGAGGTGCATGGGATCCCAGTGGCGCCTCTTGCTCATGCGGGTGCAGCGCGTATGGTGTGGTGATACGTCTTCGTCGTATCTACTTTTCCAAAAACTTTTGCCCTTGTTTTGGACTCTAACTTGTATGATTTGAATGGAACTAACCCGGACTGACGCTGTTTTCAGTAGAATTGCCATGGTGTTGTTTTATGTGCAGAAAACAAATATTCTCGGAATGACCTGAAACTCCACAAAACATCTTAGAAAAAATAAAAAAAATCCTCGACAAAGATGAAGACCAGGGGGCCCACACCCTTCTCACGAGGGTGGGGGCGCCCCCCTAGGGCGCGACCCCTACCTCGTGGCCGCCCTGGATGCCCTCCGACGCCAACTCCAACTCTATATAATTGCTTTCAGAGAGAAAAAAATCCGAGAGAAGAAATCATCGCGTTTTACGATACGGAGCCACCGCCAAGCCCTAAAACCTCTCAGGAGGGCTGATCTGGAGTCCGTTCGGGGCTCCGGAGAGGGGGATTCGTCGTTGTCGTCATCATCAACCATCCTCCATCACCAATTTCATGATGCTCACCGCCGTGCGTGAGTAATTGCATCGTAGGCTTGCTGGACGGTGATGGGTTGGATGAGATTTATCATGTAATCGAGTTAGTTTTGTTAGGGTTTGATCCCTAGTATCCATTATGTTCTAAGATTGATGTTGCTATGACTTTGCTACGCTTAATGCTTGTCACTAGGGCCCGAGTGCCATGATTTCAGATCTGAACCTATTATGTTTTCATGAATATATGTGAGTTCTTGATCCTATCTTGCAAGTCTATAGTCACCTACTATGTGTTATGATCCGGCAACCCCGAAGTGACAATAATCGTGACCACTCCCGGTGATGACCATAGTTTGAGGAGTTCATGTATTCACTATGTGCTAATGCTTTGTTCCGGTTCTCTATTAAAAGGAGGCCTTAATATCCCTTAGTTTCTAATAGGACCCCGCTGCCATGGGAGGGTAGGACAAAAGATGTCATGCAAGTTCTTTTCCATAAGCACGTATGACTATATATGGAATACATGCCTACATTACATTGATGAATTGGAGCTAGTTCTGTGTCACCCTATGTTATGACTGTTACATGATGAACCGCATCCGGCATATTATCCATCACTGATCCGGTGCCTACGAGTTTTCCATATACTGGTTTACGCTTATTTACTTTTCCGCTGCTACTGTTACAATCACTACAAAATACCAAAAACATTACTTTTGCTGTCTTTACTTTTGTTGCCACTACCACCTCTATCATATTACTTTGCTACTAAACACTTTGCTACAGATACTAAGTTTCCAGGTGTGGTTGAATTGACAACTCAGCTGCTAATACTTGAGAATATTCTTTGGCTCCCCTTGTGTCGAAGCAATAAATTTGGGTTGAATACTCTAACCTCGAAAGCTGTTGCGATCCCCTATACTTGTGGGTTATCAAGACCAATTTCTAGCGTCGTTGCCGGGGAGCATAGCTCTATTCTTTGAGTCACTTGGGATTTATATCTGCTGGACACTATGAAGAACTTGAGAGATCCAAAAACCAAGATCTATCCCTCAACTACGAGGGGAGGTAAGGAACTGCCATCTAGCTCTGCACTTGATTCACCTTTTGTTATGAGTAAGTTTGCAACACCTACACCTGCTTCTGCTATTTGTTCTGATATGTCGCATGTTATTGATGATGCCACTTCTGCTATGCATGATACTTATGATGAAACTGCTTCTATGCCTGATACTACTGTGCCCCTTAGTGAATTTCTTGATGAACAAATTGCTACGGCTAGAGAAAAAGAAATTATTGAATCTGAATACGATGATGATAGTGATGATGGAAATATGCCTGTTATTCCTGAGGGTTATCTTTTTGATATGGAATCTTCTGCCGCGATTTTAGCTTGTAAAGATAGATATGAGCTTAAGAGGTTATTAACTAAATGGAACAAAGAATCACTTAGAGATAAAATGAAACCCGACCCTGCTTTTGCTACTTCACCTATATGTGTTCCTGATAAGGATTATGAATTCTCTGTTGATCCTGATATAATTACTTTGGTTGAATCTAATCCGTTTTATGGCTATGAATCTGAAACTGTTGTGGCACATCTTACTAAGTTAAATGATATAGCTGCCCTGTTCACTAATGATGAGAGATCGCGTTACTTTTATATACTCAAAATATTTTTGTGATCATTAAAGGGTGATGTAAGATATGGTTTAATTCTCTTGATCCTGGTTGTGTGCGTAGTCCCCAGGACATGATTTATTACTTCTCTACTAAATATTTCCCTGCTCATAAGAAACAAGCTGCTTTGAGGGAAATATACAACTTCGTGCAAATTAAAGAAGAGAGTCTCCGACAAGCTTGGGGGAGGCTTCTCAAGTTACTTAATGCTTTGCCTGATCATCCTCTTAAGAAACCTGAAATACTTGATATCTTTTATAATGAACTAACCAATGCTTCCAGAGATTACTTGGATAGTTGTGCTGGTTCTCTTTTCAGGGAAAGAACACCGGATGAAGCTGAAATTTTATTGAATAATATGTTGACAAATGAAAATAATTGGGCACCTCCTGAGCCAACTCCTGAGCCAATTACTGAGCCTATTCTTAAACCAACTCCGAAGAAGAGATGTGTTTTATTTCTCAGTCCTGAAGGTATGCAAGAGGCAAAGAAATATATGAAAGAAAAATGTATTAAAGCTGAAGACGTTAAGAATTTACCTCCTATTGAAGAAATACATGGTCTTAATTCACCGCCTGTTGAAGACACATATGATCTTAATTCTTTATTTACTGAAGAACCTCCTGATCCCAATATCCCGACACAGGTAGTAAAGGTAAATTCTCTCTATAGATATGATAAAGTTGAAGTCCCTCCTACTAAAATTGCTAGTCAGTGCTTGGATGAGTTTGATAACTTTATTTTTAAGCAAGACGACTTCAATGCTTATTTTCGTAGACAATTAAAAGAAAATGCTTATATGATTAGACGCTTGGGTGATTGTATGGCTGATATTAAAGGTGAACTTAAACTTGTTAGCAAACATGCTTCTATGGTTACCACTCAAGTAGAACAAGTACTTAAGGCTCAAAAAGAAGTGCTTAATGAAATGAATAGTAAGAAAAATGATTATGCTGTTAGAGTGGCTACTAGAACTGGTAGAATGACTCAGGAACCTTTGTATCCTGAAGGCCACCATAAGAGAATCGAGCAAGATTCTCAAAGAAATAATATTGATGTTCCTAGTTCTTCTAAAAAGAAGAAGAAGAAAAATGGTAGAACTGTGCAAACTTCTAGTGAACCTATTGCTGAACCACCCGATAATCCAAATAATATATCTATGTCTAATGCTAAAACACAATCTGGTAATGAACATGAACCTAGTAAAAATATTAATGATGATGCTCAACCTAGTAATGATAATGATGTAGAAATTGAACCTACTGTTGATCTTGATAACCCACAATCAAAGAATCAACGTTATGATAAAAGAGACTTTGTTGCTAGGAAACATGGTAAAGAAAGGGAACCTTGGGTTCACAAACCCATGGCTTTTCCTCCGAAACCATCCAAGAAAAAGGATGATGAGGATTTTGAGTGCTTTGCTGAAATGATTAGGCCTATCTTTTTGCGTATGAGATTAACTGATGTGCTCAAAACAAATCCTTATGCTAAACATATGAAGGATATCATTACTAATAAAAGAAAGATACCGGAAGCTGAAATTTCCACCATGCTTGCTAATTATACTTTTAAGGGTGGAATACCAAAGAAACTTGGAGACCCCGGAGTACCTACTATACCTTGCTCTATTAAAAGCAATTATATTAAAACTGCTTTATGTGATCTTGGAGCTGGTGTTAGTGTTATGCCTCTCTCTTTATATCGTAGACTTGACTTGAATAAGCTAACACCTACTGAAATATATTTGCAAATGGCTGATAAATCAACTGCTATACCTATCGGTACCTGTGAGGATGTGCCTATTTTGGTTGCAAACATTACTATTTTAACAGACTTTGTTAATCTTGATATTCCCGAGGATGATAGTATGTCTATTATTCTTGGAAGACCTTTTCTTAATACTGGAGGGGCTGTTATTGATTGCAACAAAGGCAAGGTCACTTTTCATGTTAATGGTAATGAGCATACGGTACACTTTCCGAGGAAACAACCTCAAGTTCATAGTATCAACTCTATTGGAAAAATTCCATCGATTATAATTGGAGGTTTTGAATTTCCTCTTCCTACTGTCAAAAAGAAATATGATATACTTATTATAGGGGATATGCATATCCCCGTCGAGGTAACTTAGTGTTATTCGAAATTTCTCCGGTTTCATGATTATCGGAATGAGTTTGTTAACAAGACTTGATCAACCTTGTTAGTGGATTCTTATTCATGAGCATGAGATGGATGAAACTAGAAGCACAAACTTCTGTACCCCACTTCTACTTTCTGTTATTTATATTAAATAAAGTAAAAATACTATTTTCAGTCTATTTCCTGGCTTATCCGTGCAATATAAAAATATCCCGAAAATAAAAGTCCTCAGAATGACATGCCAATTTAATATGATTTTTTCGGGAATATTTGAGGATTTACTGTGCAAAAATTACCGCGGGAGGAGTTGCCACCTGGCCACGAGGGTGGTGGGCGCCCCCCCTCTAGGGTGCGCCCCCTGCCTCGTGGGCCCATGGTGGCCCTCCTCCACTTATCCCAGCACCCATCTTCTTCCTCTGTCTCACACAAACCCGAAAAACCAACTCAAGAACGAGTTCGAGCCACTTTTGCTGTGATTTTCGATCTCCTTGCTCAAAGCACCTCTCGCAAAACTGCTAGGGCAGATTGTTCCTTGGTATGTGACTCCTCCATTGGTCCAATTAGTTTTTGTTCTAGTGCTTTATTCTTTGCAAATTTGTGCTACATAGGTGACCATGTTCTTGAGCTTGCATGTCAAAATTATATGGTTCCAAGTAGTTCTAATGCTTGATATAGGTTCTAGGCACTTGTAGGAGTAGTTGCTATCAGTTTTATTGAAGTTGGTTTACTTTTATTTTGAAGTTACTAAAAATTTCAGAATTTTTCAGAGAAAAACAATATGCTTAGGAAGATGTTCCAAGGTGGTTCCTCTAAGAAGCAAGGACCCAAGATTGCTATGCGCGATGCTGACGAGGATCCACCAAGAGACGCTCCAGTACGACCTTGCTGAAAGTGCGTTATATCGACTAGAGGGGGGGGTGAATAGACGATTTTTATGAAAGTCTTCAAAACGTGAAAGTTATGAAGACAAACAGTACAGATATGCCTATCACTTAAGCAGCGGAAGTTAGATTACACTAGGCAAGCCATGGTCAAGTATTCAATAGAGTGAAAGCACAAGACAAGTAGCTGCAGTGTAATAAGGATCAGGTAGGAAGAAGTTATGAAGCCAAACAAATCATACAGTTATGATGTGGAAACAGAAGATACAGCAAGCATGCAATGGCTTCACAATGTGTAACAGTAAGTAAAAGGAAGTGAAGATGAAACCAGTGACACGCTGAAGACAATGATTTGTTGGACCAGTTCCAGTTGCTATGACAACTGTACGTCTGGTTGGAGTGGCTAGGTATTTAAACCAAAGGACACACAGTCCCGGACACCCAGTCCTGAACACGCAGCTCAGGACACCCAGTCCTCACCGTTTTCTCCTTGAGCTAAGGTCACACAGACCTCGCCCAATCACTCTGGTAAGTCTTCAAGGTAGACTCCCAAACCTTCACAGACTTCGTTCACTGGCAATCCACAATTTCTCTTGGATGCTCAGAACGCGACGCCTAACCGGCTGGAGGATGCACAGTCCTCAAGTGTAATAAGTCTTCAGATCACTCAGACAAGAAGACTTAAGTGATGCCCAATTTACTCTGGCTCTGGGTGGTTAGGGCTTTTCTCCTCGCTAGGAATTTTCACTCAAAGGCTTCGAGGTGGGTTGCTCTCAAACGACAAAAGCCGTGCACTGAAATCTGAGCAGCCAACCGTTTATGGTTGTAGGGGGTGGACTATTTATAGCCACTGGGTAACCCGACCTGATTTGTCCGAAATGACCCTGGGTCACTAAGGAACTAACACGTGTACCAACGGTCAGATTTCAAACTCACACGGCAACTTTACTTGGGCTACAAGTAAAGCTGACTTGTCCGACTCTGGACAAGATTTGTTCGCATAGTCTTCGCTCGAAGATATAGGTTTTGAATTAGGCATCACTTCAGTCATTCTGACTGGTTCTCATGGACCCCACTTAACAGTACGGTGGTTCCTATGACTCAACACAAATGAAATAGAACTACGAAGGATCTAAGTCTTCGAGTTCCATAGGCTTCACATAGTGTCTTCTCTTGTCATAGTCTTCAATGTGAATATCTTCATATACCACCATTGTCTTCAATGTCTTCGTACATTTTTAGGGGTCATCTCTGGTAGTAAAACCGAATCAATGAGGGACTTCTACCTGTGTTATCTTGCAATTCTCACAAACACATTAGTCCCTCAACTAGGTTTGTCGTCAATACTCCAAAACCAACTAGGGGTGGCACTAGATGCACTTACAATCTCCCCCTTTTTGGTGATTGATGACAAACTAGTTGAAGTTTTCAACGGGGAATATAATTTGTGAAATTGTAAAGGAATTGTCTTCATAAGCTGCAAGGGCTCCCCCTGAAGATGTGCATATAAGTAATTTGCTTCTGGAACGCAAATGCACATGGCAGGTTGTACTTGTGGAAATCCACTTCAACTTATGATGACAATCCACCATGCATGTAAGAGTATATGAGGAGAATGACATGCATAATGAAAAATGGACGTCTGCGGAATGATATAAGTGCGGAAATTATCGTCGTACATGCGGAATTTATCTTCGCAAAAACATAGTGGCAAACAAGTAGCAGACGACCATCGAGTTTAAGTGTTACAACTCAAAGAACCAAGTGTAGAAAAACGAGAGTTGTAAGCACGAAGCAAAATGTAGCAAAATATAAAGGCACCCGCCCATAGTGACCCGCTTGAAGACTATAAACATCATATGCTTCTCCCCCTTTTGTTAGTGATGACCAAAAAGGTTTGAAGACATAGAGTTTTCTACGCGTTCCCAGGCGCAGCAGGGTCGGTGGAGGCGTTTGGCGGTGCAGACGAGCTTGGTGCAGATTCGACGCACGCTGAAGGAGGTGGAGGTGATGTAGCGTCGTCTTCCTCTTCGATAATCCTGGCAGTTACGGTGGCAGCAGAGGAAGAGAACTCCGAATCTTCAAGTGATGGAGTTCTGCGAAGCATTGCCCTTCGAGGAGGCATGGAGTCAAATTTCAAGCGCTCTGTGAAGCCATCCTCTTGAAGTTCAGCTTCAGGACACATCATCGTGAGTCCTTTCCAAGTGCGGCGACAGGTTTCGTGTGCAACAAATGCATTCTTGGTTGCAAGATTCCTCATACGATTGACGTCCTCCATGATGCTTTTCATCTGCCTCTTGAGCGAGTCGTGATGTCTGTCCTGCTTTTGGTGAAGAGCCACAAGAAGCTCTCGGTCATTGAGGGCACGAGCGCGCTTCTTGGGTCGCTGATCAGTTGGGCTGTCAGTGGCTTCAGTAGATGCAGGTGCATGTGTGGTGCCAGCCAACGGATACACTCTGGAGATGGCTGCAACACCGTCATCATTCTGAGTGAAGCTTTGGTGTTCTGCATTCTGAAGACTTAATGGTTGCTTGGCAGGCTCAGGATATATAGCTTCAGCAGAGGTGTCCACATCTGGCAAGAAGATCCGATGGTTGCGGGCTGAGGGCTGATATGAAATCGCAGAATGAAGCTTGATCAGTCGCATAACCCAAGGAGCATAAAACTTCAAGCCAAATAAATCTGAGCCGGATGCCGCAAGCTGGCGTATGAAGAAGTCCTGCGCATTGAAGCATTTCCCATGAAGGATGTAGAATATGAGAGTCTTCATTGCACCCTCAACCTTGTCATGTGGAGAGTGTCCCTTGAGGGGCCAGAGAGTCTGCCTGATGATGTGATATATGGTTCTGGGCAGGTACTCTAAGTCTTCAACGAAGAACTCAGTTGGATAGGGTGCATCATGGGGCAATGGCTTCATCATTGAAAGCATCTGACTCATATTTGGTTCAGGCCTCTGGAATATGCTTTCAATGGCTTCAGCGTGTAATTGGCAGCCTTCTTCGAAGAATTCGCCAGGAGTGGGCAGGCCAGTAAGCTCAATGATATTGAATGCATTGGCTTCATGATGGACATTTCCGGTCATCCACTCCAGGACCCAAGTCTTCGGATCTCTGTTGTAGCCTTTGATATGAAGAGTGGCATAGAATTGAAGCAGAAGCTCTTCATTCTAGTGCTCTTCATCTGTGATGAACGGCAGCAAACCCACTTGCTTGAAGCAATCCAGTGCTTCTTCCAGGCCGGGCAGACCAGCAACAGCTTCAACCTCAAGGCGCTTGTGCGGGAAGATGCGGCCTTGGTTGTATAGGATGCATGAGTAATAGCTGCGTTGTGGATAGGTCCAGAACCTATCTGATACAATCCGTTCCCTTGAGTAAGGGTTCTTGGAGCTGTTGAAAAATGTGTTGTCTGCCCTGAAGCTATTGACATTAAAGGAGCTAGGAGCTGATGCAGGATCTGGGAACCTTGGCAGTCGTGGGATCGGCTTCTGAACCTGAGGCCTGTGCACAACATGATAGTTGAATTGTGGACCGGCCGTAGACTCAGGCGCAGAAGTGTCAGGAGCAGTAGCTTCAGTGTCTTCGGAAGCTGTTGTTGGGGAGGGCTCCACATTGGCTTCAAGGTTGGTGGTGGCAGCCTCTTCCGCCTCCACTTGACTAGCTGGAGGGGCAGACGCAGGCACGTTCTCCTGGAGAACTGGTTCTTGGTGGAGCGGGGAAGTGGGTTTTGGTGGTTCTTCTTCAGTATCTTCGGCTGATGCAGCCGGAATGTCTTCAGCCGAATCTTGAGGCCGTGGTCCTTTGCGAAGCCTGCGGAATGTAGACGACGCCTTTGGAGTTGGAGTGGGCTGGGCCTCAGATTCTTCTTCTTGTGGGCGATCCGCCCATGATGCAGCTTGTGCGATTGACGTCACAGGACGACCAATGCTGATCAGTTCACTTGTCTCAAGCTGAGGAAAGGCTGCATCATCTTGTACAATGCTGATGCAGCCGGAATGTCTTCAGCAGCGGTGGGGTCGGCTGCTGGAATATCTTTAGCTTCAGGAGCCTCTGTGGGAGCAGGCTCATGAACTGTCAGCTGACGATCTGCGTCAGGGTAGATGACAGATAGGGGTTCAACTATCAAGGGCTCTGTGGGAGCAGCCCGAGCTTTCTTGATCTTGCGCTTCTTATTGGTGGGGTCAGAAGGAGAGGCTTCAGAGTGTTTCCTCTTCCTTGCTTCAGCTTCGGCTGTCCGTGTCTTCTTGAGATCTGAAGCGGTTGACCGGCTCTTTGGCTTCGAGCCAGTCGTAGCAATGGGGAAGACAGTCGGAGCAGCTTCTTGTCTTGGTGCCTCTGGTTCAGGCACAGCAGACTTCTTCTTCTTCGCGGCCATCCTGGGGTCGATGCCGGGACGCCCAAGTGCCTTGCACTTCTCGGCCTCATTGTAGGCCTGCACACAGCGATCAGCCAGAGTCTTCATTCGCTCCCGCGAACCCTGAGCGTCTGCACGCTTCTTCAGAAGTTTTCCTTTAACTCGTGCAACATGATCTTGAAGTCCTTGACTTCTTGGACGCTGAGCCTGGCCATATTCTGCTTGAACTGAGCCTTTTCAAAATCAATTTTCTGCTTCAGTTCAACAATGCGCTGGGCAATTACAAGTTCTGAAGCAATAGCGCCTTGGAAGGCGACGCTGAGGCCAATGGGCAGCTGCAGATCATCGAAGCTGATATTTGGTGTAGCAAACCACTCATCGATGAAGTTGTGGATGATTGCTACATCAAACAGAGGCAGATTGTTGAAGATTTCAGCCTCCTCCTTGCTCTTGATGAGCTGCTCAAGAGCGTCATCTCCAAGATCTTCGTCGCTGGACAGATCAATAGTTTCGCTGCGCAGAATGGCAGCAGCTGTGAGCTCTTTGCCTGTGTGTGGCTGAGGCTTCTTTGCTTCCTGGGGCTTGGAGACTCGTGATAAGTCTTCAGACTGCGCACTGGCTTCAGGAGGTGCAGTTGCCAATGGCTTCGCCCTTGAGATTTTGGGTGAAGGGGTCTGCTTTGAAGCTTTTGGCTTCTTTGCCTGCTTTGGCTTCGGTGCAACAGGCGCTTCATCAGATTCAGAGTCAGGAGGAGGGTCATTGACGGCAGTCCCTTGGACTAAGATGCGGGTGATGAGGCCCTCAAGATTTGCATACGGACCGATGATATTGGGGTCGGCCTCACGTGTGCCATCTGCCCTTGGTGCGGAGGGACCAGGGTTGAAGTCTAAACCCAATTTCTTCTTGTTGTGCTTCGTTGACCTCTGGGCAAACTGGAAGTTGCGCTTGAACAGATTGTCGTCACGACACCAGAGTAGTGATGACGGATGAGCAACAGCAGGCTGCGGTCCTCTGACCATGCATGGATAGAAGCCTTGAGCAATGGCTTCGTCTCTGGACCTGGGCACGAGATTTTTGTATAGTACGTCTCCCCATGGTCTCTTGATGGCGCTTTTCTCAGCGTACTCCTTGGTGACGAAGCGGTATTGGAACCATTGCTCTGCCCAATAGCGTCGAATTCATTGGATTCGTGTCTTGCGCTGATTGTAATCCTCTTCAGGATCTGTATTGTACAGCTCTAAGAGGTCATCGGGCAGATCTCTTGATGTTTCCCCTCGACGCTTTCTGCCGCCCTTCCTTGCTGGTTTTTCTGCAGCCATGAAGCTTAACTTGGAAGGCTTCAAGATGTTCAAAGGCTTCAAAGGCTTTCTTTTGCTGGACCAATAGGAACTGGCTTCAAGAGAATTGATGTGACGCTGTAAGAACTCTGCAAATGAATGCAGACTATGAGAACCAAAAGATTCTCCCACGGACATGTACCTGTGACAACATTAAGGTGCGAGGGAAGGGGAAGAGGTCATATGCATTCTCAGAAGATTTTGAAGATAAATCAGTTTAGAAGATATTGACCTCATCATGCGAAGACATTCACTTATAGAAAAGAAGTTGGTTCCAGATTTGTACGAACCCATAGATCAGTACAAGTGAGGAAGCTAACTACTTCATGAAGCACAAGTGAATATACTAGGCAAGTTATGAGATGTAGACTGAGACAGATCTAACTTGTGTGAATAGAAACTTCTTATGGCAGAAAGTGACCGAACTATAGGATCACAAGAGGCTGTAAAAAGAGGTTTTATTTACCACACTTGGAACTGCTAGACGGAGTGGGAGATGAGGACGAGCAGTTCGATCCTCCGTTCCCTAACTTGGCGACGGAAGACACCTACGGCGACGGCGGAGAGAGTGATGTCCGCGGTCGGCGTGAAAACAGCGTCAGAGAGGTTGCGGCAGTGAAGCGCTTCGTCGCCGGCATCGTCGAGAACTAGCGGTGGCGCTAGGGTTCGTGCGAGGGAGGAAGAAGGAGAAGGAGATAATGACCGCGGTGAGTGTGTATTTATAGTCACAGGGGCTGCACTGCGCTATTACACAGGTGCCCCTGGCGATTTGCATCTGAACAGTACGTGGCCATCAAGCGGAGTCTCGGGGGCAGTTCCACATCCCACGCACGCCTGGATTGTCGGGTGGTCGTTCCCACTTCTCCGGATTTCTTGTGGATGAATGAGCATTGAAAACGGTTTTAAAGTTTGTCTCTGTGTCTTCTGCTGACAAGGACGCAGAGAAGACATTCGACAGTTTCAATAGGATGCATATGACTTGGAGAGATAGAATTTGAGATAGAAAGCATGGAGAGATTAGGGTCCGATCACATTCACTTAGTTCAAAAGATTCAAAACAAGAAGACATAGCTATAAGTGAATGCTGTAGAGGACAGAACACTAGTATATATATATCTATATAATCCACGTAGTGAAGATAATCATGAAGACATGTAGAGATTGAAGCGAAACCAAATGTGAAGACATTGCTAGGTAACGCCATGAGTGAAGCACTTCAAAAAATAGAACGTTTGGTGGTGGCGTTACCCACCGTATAGGAAGTATTAGGCTCAGACACGGCGCACAATTATCGTGGCGCTCCGAAGTCAATTTCCACATTAATGTATTCACACTTAGAATATATGTCTTCATTGATTGAAGATATACGTTACTTTGTGTGTTGCACATCTAAGTCATCAATATGCATAAGTGTTAGGATGTGTGCCTGATCACAGGACATTTGAGGATTTCAAGATATTTAGCTCACACCGTAACTTGCAAAATCTCTTCTCATCCAAGGGCTTGGTGAAGATATCTGCCAATTGCTCTTCAGTGTTGACGTGTATGATATCAATATCTTCCTTTGCAACATGATCTCTGAGAAAGTGATGACGAATTTCAATGTGCTTTGTCTTCGAGTGCTGAACTGGGTTGTTGGCGATCTTGATGGCGCTTTCGTTGTCGCAGTAAAGAGGCACTTGCTTCAGTTGAATGCCATAGTCCTTGAGGGTTTGCTTCATCCATAGAAGCTGAGCGCAGCAAGATCCAGCAGCAATGTATTCAGATTCAGCAGTGGAGAGGGATACACAGTTCTGCTTCTTTGAAGACCAACATACAAGTGATCGTCCCAGAAAGTGACATGTGCCTGATGTAGACTTCCGATCAACCTTGTCACCAGCATAATCAGCATCCGAGAATCCAACCAGATCAAACTCTGAGCCCTTTGGATACCACAATCCTAGAGTTGGGGTGTGAGCCAAATATCGAAGAATTCGCTTCACTGCTAAGTGATGCGACTCCTTTGGTGCCGCTTGAAATCGAGCACACATGCAAACACTAAGCATAATATCTGGCCTAGATGCACATAAATAAAGCAAAGAACCAATCATGGAGCGGTATACCTTTTGATCGAACTCTTTACCATTGTCGTCAGGACCCAGATGATGTTTGGCTGGCATTGGTGTTGTGAAGCCTTTGCAGTCTTGCATACCGAACTTCTTCAGGCAATCTTTGAGATACTTCTCTTGAGATATGAAGATGCCATTGTGTTGTTGCCGTATCTGAAGACCGAGGAAGAATTTCAGCTCCCCCATCATAGACATCTGATATTGCTCTTGCATCATATATCCGAACTCCTCACTGTACTTCTGATTGGTGCAGCCGAAGATAATGTCATCCACATATATTTGGCACACAAACAGTTCACCATCATATGTCTTCGTGAAGAGAGTGGGATCTAGGGAGCCAGGTATGAAGCCTTTGCTCTTCAGGAAGTATTTGAGTGTGTCATACCAGGCCCGAGGGGCTTGTTTGAGGCCATATAGTGCCTTATTGAGCTTGTAAACCATGCCAGGATGTTTTGGATCTTCAAACCTAGGTGGTTGTGCAACATACACTTCTTCTTCAATCTTTCCATTGAGAAAGGCACTCTTCACATCCATTTGATATAAAAGTATGTTATGATGATTTGCATAGGCCAGCAGTATACAGATGGCTTCAAGTCTGGCCACAGGAGCAAATGTTTCATCGAAGTCAATGCCTTCCACTTGAGTATATCCTTGAGCAACGAGACGAGCTTTGTTTCTGACAACTTGACCATGCTCATCTTGCTTGTTGCGGTATATCCATTTGGTGCCTATTATGTTATGCTTCCGTGGATCAGGACGCTTAACCAATTCCCATACATTGTTCAGCTCAAACTGATGAAGCTCTTCTTGCATTGCTTGAATCCACTCAGGTTCCATAAAAGCTTCTTCAACTTTCTTGGGTTCTGTGATTGAAACGAATGCGAAGTGTCCGCACAAATTTGCCAGTTGAGTTGCCCATGAACGAGTCAGTGGACCAGGTGCATTGATGCTGTCAATTATTCTGTCAATCTGCACTTCATTGGCAACACGAGGATGTATGGGTCGAAGACTTTGCTCTTGCTGATCTATGTTGTCGTGGGGAGGAATGTCTTCAGGCTGAGCATTGTCTTCATGTGGATCATGTGCTGAGATGATAAGTTCTTCTTCAGGATGAGCTTCAGAAGCTATAATTTCTCCAGTTCCCATTAGCTTGATTGATTCACTGGCTGGAACTTCATCTAGCACATATGGCAGTTGCTCTCTTTGTGAACCATTGGTCTCATCGAACCGCACATCCACTGTTTCAACCACTTTGTAGTGAAAGAGATTGAAGACTCTGTAGGAGTGCGAATCCTTTCCATATCCAAGCATAAAGCCCTCATGTGCTTTTGGTGCAAATTTTGAGGTGTGGTGTGGGTCCTTGATCCAGCATCTTGAGCCAAATACTCTGAAGTAACTGACATTTGGCTTCTTGCCAGTTAGAAGTTTATAAGATGTCTTGTTCAGAAGCTTGTGAAAATAAACACGATTGATTGTATGGCATGCAGTTTCAATGGCTTCAGGCCAGAATTTTCTTGGAGTCTTGTACTCATCTAGCATTGTTCTGGCCATCTCAATGAGTGTTCTGTTCTTGCGTTCGACGACGCCATTCTGCTGTGGCGTGTACGGAGCTGAGAATTCATGTGTGATGCCCAAGGTATCCAGATATGTATCAAGGCCAGTGTTCTTGAATTCAGTGCCATTGTCACTTCTGATGTGCTTTATCTTGGTGCCATAATTGTTCATAGCCCGATTTGCGAAGCGTCTGAAGACATCCTGCACTTCAGTCTTGTAAAGGATTATGTGCACCCAAGTATATCTAGAGTAATCATCAACAATGACAAAGCCATAGAGGCAAGCAGTAGTGGAAAAAGTTGAGTAGTGAGTGGGACCAAAGAGATCCATGTGAAGCAGTTCGAAGGATCGAGTAGTGGTCATGATTGTCTTCGAAGGATGTTTTGCCCTTGTCATCTTCCCTGCTTTGCAGGCACCGCATAAGTGATCTTTCTTGAACTTGATGCCCTCGATGCCTATGACATGCTTCTTCTTCGCAAGGGTGTGGAGGTTCCTCATGCCAGCATGCCCAAGCCTCCGATGCCAAAGCCAGCATTCTGAAGCCTTTGCCAGAAGACATACTGCAAGCTGTGGCCCTGCTGAGAAATCTACCACGTACAGATCATCTTTCTGATACCCTTCAAACACTAGAGACTTGTCAGATTCCATTAGTACTAGGCAACGATATTTTCCAAAAATTACAATCATGTTCAAATCGCAAAGCATTGAGACAGACATTAAGTTGAAGCCAAGGGATTCAACAAACATGACTTTATCCATGTGTTGATCCTTTGAGATTGCAACTCTACCTAGACCCAATACCTTACTTTTACCAGTGTCAGCAAATGTGATGTGGCTCTTGTCGGATGGACGTAAGGTTGAGTCCATAAAAAGACTTCTTTTGCCAGTCATGTGATTTGTACACCCACTGTCAATAATCCATTCTGAAGACTCTGAAGACGCTTGTGTTGTACCCTACAGTGCAGTTAGGGGGATAGGCTTCACGAAGAGAATTGTGAAGCAAAAACATTTGACGAACCAGTGGGTTATGAAAACTTAGATCCAGGTTAGGACTAATAGGAAGAGTAGCATGCGTTTCAGGTACGAAATACATAGTGATGCCATTCGGGCATTTGATCTTGTGCCCCACAAGATTTTTAAGGTCCCCAGCAATAGCGTCAGAAGATTTTGGTTTTCTACTGGAGACCTTTCCCTGCAAAAGAGAGTTAAGCTTTCTTAACCACCCACATCTTCAAGGGTGGCTTAGAAGCAATAAGTCTAAGTGCAGCATCTGAGAATTTTGGCTTCGGAGCCCTAGCAAACAGTCTAGCAGGCGGGCAATAGTACTCATAAGAATAGGCAGAATAGTTCTTGGTCATATGAACATGACGGTTTGAAGAACCGCTCTCATATGCCTGAGCATGGTTTCCCTGCAAAACATTTGCGTTAGTGCGACTCAGGTGAGTCCTTTGCCTGTATGAAGCCTTTGGACCATATGAAGCCTTTGGTCTGAGGTTTGTCTTCTTCATGTGAGGTGTCATGAGGACATTCACAGGAAGATTCTCCAGACACGTTTTTGGAACCCAGATCTTCTTCATAGGCGGTCCATTCCT
Source organism: Triticum aestivum (assembly GCF_018294505.1). NCBI lineage: Eukaryota > Viridiplantae > Streptophyta > Magnoliopsida > Poales > Poaceae > Triticum > Triticum aestivum. The sequence goes on from NC_057800.1 coordinate 10,719,267, forward strand.
GCAGTTAGTACCAATGTACCTGGCAAATACTTCACCATTCTGATTCTCAAACAGTTTATAGTTTGCATCAAAGGATTCATCAATGATAATGGGATTAGCACAAGTGAAGCCAGATAGATTGGACGGATCTGCTAAGGATTCCTTTGCAGCAACCCATGTGGTTTTGGGGTACTGCTCAGGTTTCCAGTAAGAGCCATCTGCATTTATTTTCCTCACAAACCCTACACCCTCTTTCCTTGGGTTTCGGTTCAGAATCTGCTTCTTGAGGACATCACATAATGTCTGATGTCCTCTGAGGCTTTTGTACATTCCTGTTTCAAGCAATGTCTTCAACCTAGCATTCTCATCAGCAATAGCAGTGGTATCCTCAGCAGAGGGGTTAGTTACCACTTCAACAGTTGAAGATATTGCAACAGCAGTAGTAGTGGAACATTCAGCAACAAAAGTAGCATTATCACGCTCAATGCATTTAAGGCATGGTGGTTCAAATCCTTCCTGAGCGGAACTGATCTGTTCGGCATGAAGTGACTCGTTTTCCTTTTGAAGATCTTCATGAGCCGCTCTCAATTTCTCAAGATCTTGCTTCCTTTGAAGATAATCATAGGAGAGCTTTTCATGAGTTGTTGAGAGAGTATCATGACGATCTTCAAGTTCCTGATACTTAACATGAAGATTTTTTATGTCTTCAATTAAGGATTCAGACCGAGTCATTTCAGCACTCAACAGATCATTGCTTCTGTCTAACAGTTTTTGAATATGTTCCATGGCTTTCTGTTGTTCAGTTGCAATTTTAGCAAGTGTTTTGTAGCTGGGTTTTGAATCACAATCAGAATCATCGTCACTGGATGTTTGATAGTGAGTAGTGCGTGTGTTTACCTTGGCACCGCGTGCCATGAAGCAGTAGGTAGGAGTGGAGTCGTCCTTGTCATTTGCAACGGTGTTGGTGATGAAGTCATTGTCTTCAGTGTTGAAGATGGACCTGGCGACGTAAGCTGTAGCCAGACTCGCAATGCCAGAATCAGATTCCTCCTCAGACTCCACCTCTGCCTCCTCAGAAGCGGATTCCTCCTCTGAATCCATTTCCTTGCCAACAAACGCACGAGCCTTGCCAGTTGAGCTCTTCTTGTGTGATGAAGACTTTGAGGAAGACTTGGAAGAAGACTTTGAGTATTTCTTCTTCTTCTTGTCGTCAGAGTCATATTCCTTGCTCTTCTTCTTCTTTCTGCTCTCATTGTCCCATTGTGGACACTCAGAGATGAAGTGTCCAGTTTTCTTGCACTTGTGACATGTTTTCTTCTTGTAGTCATGAGCAGAAGCTTCATCATTCCTTGAGCTTGATCGTGAAGACTTTCTGAAGCCTTTCTTCTTGGTGAATTTCTGGAACTTCTTCACAAGCATTGCAAGTTCCCTTCCAATGTCTTCAGGATCATCAGAACTGCTGTCAGATTCTTCTTCAGATGAGGACACAGCTTTTGCCTTCAAGGCACGAGTTCGCCCATAGTTTGGACCGTAGATATCTCTTTTCTCAGAAAGCTGAAACTCATGTGTGTTGAGCCTCTCAAGTATGTTAGACGGATCGAGTGTCTTGAAGTCTGGACGTTCTTGAATCATCAGGGCTAGGATGTCAAACGAACTGTCAAGTGATCTCAGCAGCGTCTTGACGATTTCATGTTTGGTGATCTCAGTGGCGCCGAGGGCTTGAAGCTCATTTGTGATGTCAGTGAGCCGGTCAAATGTGTGCTGGACATTCTCATTGTCATTTCGCTTGAAGCGGTTGAAGAGATTGCGAAGAACACTGATTCTCTGATGTCTCTGGGTTGAGATGCCTTCACTGACTTTGGAGAGCTAGTCCCAGACTAGCTTGGATGTCTTCAAGGCACTCACACGGCCGTACTGTCCCTTGGTCAGATGACCACAGATGATATTCTTGGCAGTAGAGTCCAGTTGAGTGAACTTCTTGACATCAGCAGCAGTGACACCTTCTCCAGCCTTGGGAACGCCGTTTTTGACGACATACCATAGGTCGACGTCAATGGCTTCAAGATGCATGCGCATCTTATTCTTCCAGTAGGGATATTCAGTTCCATCAAAGACGGGGCACGCAGCGGAGACTTTAATTATCCCTGCAGTCAACATAGCTAAAACTCCAGGTGGTTAAACCGAGTCACACAGAACAAGGGAGCACCTTGCTCTGATACCAATTGAAAGTGCGTTATATCGACTAGAGGGGGGGTGAATAGACGATTTTTATGAAAGTCTTCAAAACTTGAAAGTTATGAAGACAAACAGTACATATATGCCTATCACTTAAGTAGCGGAAGTTAGATTACACTAGGCAAGCCATGGTCAAGTATTCAATAGAGTGAAAGCACAAGACAAGTAGCTGCAGTGTAATAAGGATCAGGTAGGAAGAAGTTATGAAGCCAAACAAATCATACAGTTATGATGTGGAAACAGAAGATACAACAAGCATGCAATGGCTTCACAATGTGTAACAGTAAGTAAAAGGAAGTGAAGATGAAACCAGTGACACGCTGAAGACAATGATTTGTTGGACCAGTTCCAGTTGCTGTGACAACTGTACGTCTGGTTGGAGTGGCTAGGTATTTAAACCAAAGGACACACAGTCCCGGACACCCAGTCCTGAACACGCAGCTCAGGACACCCAGTCCTCACCGTTTTCTCCTTGAGCTAAGGTCACACAGACCTCGCCCAATCACTCTGGTAAGTCTTCAAGGTAGACTCCCAAACCTTCACAGACTTCGTTCACTGGCAATCCACAATTTCTCTTGGATGCTCAGAACGCGACGCCTAACCGGCTGGAGGATGCACAGTCCTCAAGTGTAATAAGTCTTCAGATCACTCAGACAAGAAGACTTAAGTGATGCCCAATTTACTCTGGCTCTGGGTGGTTAGGGCTTTTCTCCTCGCTAGGAATTTTCACTCAAAGGCTTCGAGGTGGGTTGCTCTCAAACGACAAAAGCCGTGCACTGAAATCTGAGCAGCCAACCGTTTATGGTTGTAGGGGGTGGACTATTTATAGCCACTGGGTAACCCGACCTGATTTGTCCGAAATGACCCTGGGTCACTAAGGAACTGACACGTGTACCAACGGTCAGATTTCAAACTCACACGGCAACTTTACTTGGGCTACAAGTAAAGCTGACTTGTCCGACTCTGGACAAGATTTGTTCTCATAGTCTTCGCTCGAAGATATAGGTTTTGAATTAGGCATCACTTCAGTCATTCTGGCTGGTTCTCTTGGAGCCCACTTAACAGTACGGTGGTTCCTATGACTCAACACAAATGAAATAGAACTACCAAGGATCTAAGTCTTCGAGTTCCATAGGCTTCACATAGTGTCTTCTCTTGTCATAGTCTTCAATGTGAATATCTTCATATACCACCATTGTCTTCAATGTCTTCGTACATTTTTAGGGGTCATCTCTGGTAGTAAAACCGAATCAATAAGGGACTTCTACCTGTGTTATCTTGCAATTCTCACAAACACATTAGTCCCTCAACTAGGTTTGTCGTCAATACTCCAAAACCAACTAGGGGTGGCACTAGATGCACTTACAGTTGCGAATGGCCGTCGGAAAATTTTATGGACCATGCTTGAATTAAAGAAGAATTCAAAGCATATTTGTGCAATGCCGGTCTTGAGGATTTTGAGGCTAACAAATGCCCCTAGTATCATGATCTCACAAGTTCATTTGTGAGGAGGTTTGAGTATTCATCTTCACGTAATTCTCCTTCAATCATGTTTGATCTCTATGACAAATCTTATACCATGGACTTAGAGGATTTTACTTCTGCTTGCAAACTTCCATCATGGGGTAGTGTTAGGGATCCCCCTAAATCTGAATTTAGAAACTTTCTTGCTAGTATAACTGTGGGGGAATATAGAGATATAACGCAGGCTACCATAGGGAGCATTCACTTTCCTGCTATACATTATTTTGCTCTCTTCATCGGTAGGTGCATAAATGCTAAGGATGAAGCATGTCACATGTGTGTCCCTGATCTCAACATTCTTAGGAGTGTTGTGTTAGGAGACCAATCTTATCATATGGGAGCCATTGTAGCTCGTAGGTTGCATCATAATAGACATAATGGAGATTTCTTTCGAGGAATTTATGCAACCCGCTTAGCTCATTTTCTTGAGATAGACATTCGTGAGGGTGATACGGAGTTGCCTCCTGCATATTTAGATTATGACTCTATGGCTTCGCACCAGTTTGTTGAGAGGCCTGAATCACCTCTCTTATATCGTTTAATTTTTGATACACGACGTGTTTTCCGTATTACTCTCCCTGCTCCTGCCTTCTTTGATTCACAGACAAAAGGAAGATATGTTATTACCAGAGAGGAGGCAGAAGAGTACGAGAGGAGAGGGGAGGCAGCTCGACTCCACGCTGCAGCTCAGCAGGCGATAACCGCTGCACATTAACTATTCTTCCTCATCACAGTACGACCCCAACAACTATTATTATGGATATCCGCCAGGCCAGCCGTGGCCATAGACCAACTTAGGCCAAAAGCCTAAGCTTGGGGGAGTACGTATTTCTCACAGACATTACATTTATGCTCACACACACTCATTGCTAGATGTCGGCGCTCATACTTTTTCACTGTAATATCCATGCTAGTTTATTTTCTTTTTCCCGCTTTCTTCTTGTGTGTTTGTTAAACCTTAAGAAAAACCAAAAAATTAGTAGTAGTTTATTTTTCTGCTGTAATAGTAATAATTAGAAAGAAAACCCAAAAATATTTCCTGTTCTTCTTTTGCTTGTTGGGAGCTTTCCCGTGTAAATAGTTTTATTTCTTTTCTTTGGGGGTCAGTAGGAGAAGACCATAATTAAATTGTTGAAGTAGCTCTTATATGCATTATTGCTGATTTAACCAAGAGCCCATATTGCCTTGTCTTCTCCTGTTTATTGAATGCTCGCAGATTCCAGCTTAGTCCAATGCACGTGCACTCTTATTATTATTCACACCGTTCGGTCGTGCAAGTGAAAGGCAATTATGATGATATATGATGGACTGACTGAGATGAGAAAAGTTGGTATGAACTCGACCTCTTTTGTTTTTGTAAATATGATGAGTCCCTCGTTCTTGATTCAGCTTATCATGAATAAACATGTTTGCAATGACAATTAGAGATCATAGTTGCTTGTGCCATGCTTGATTAGCTATGAGTTATAATGGTTTACCTTGTGTGCCAACATGCTATTGAGATGATTATGATGTGGTATGATGGGGTGGTATCCTCCTTTGAATGATTTAAGTGACTTGACTTGGCACATGTTTAGGCATGTAGTTGAAACAAATCAACATAGCCTTCATGATATTTATTTTCATGGTGGATTATATCCTCCTCATGCTTGCATCCAATGTTTATTAATTTTAATGCATGTACATCGCTGTTGTCGCTCTCTAGTTGGTCGCTTCCCAATCTTTTGCTAGCCTTCACTTGTACTAAGCGGGAATACTGCTTGTGCATCCAATCCCTTAAACCCCAAAATTATTCTAGATGAGTCCACTATACCTTCCTATATGCGGTATCTACCTGCTGTTCTAAGTAAATTTTTATGTGCCAAACTCTAAACCTTCAAATAATCATTCTATTTTGTATGCTCGAATAGCTCATGTATCAACCAAGGCTGTCCTTATCTTCCGTGTTAGGCGGGTTATTCTCAAGAGGAGTGGACTCCGCTCCTCACTCACGAGAAAATGGCTGGTCACCGAGATGCCTAGTCCCATGCTTTATGCAAACTAAATCAAAATTAATTGCAAATAGAACTCCCCCTAGGACCTGATGTATGTTGGAGGCACTCGTTGTTTCGAGCAAGCCATGGATTGATGCTTGTTGGTGGAGGGGGAGTATAAACTTTACCATTCTGTTTGGGAACCGCCTATAATGTGTTTAGCATGGAAGATATCGCCATCTCTTAGTTGTTACGTTGACAATGAAAGTATACCGCTCAAAGTACAGTTTATCTCTATTTCAAAACCGAGATCTGGCACCTCTACAAATCCCTGCTTCCCTCCGCGAAGGGCCTATCCATTTACATTTATGTTGAGTCATCACCCTCTTATTAAAAAGCACTAGCTGGAGAGCAGAGCTGTCATTTGCATTCATCACTGTTAATTTATATTGGGTATGACTATGATTGGATCTCTTTTACCATGAATTACAATGTCTAGTCAGTCCTTGATCTTTAAAGGTGCTCTGCATTTATGTTTTGCAGTCCAAAAAGGGCTAGCGAGATACCATCTTGTTATATCATATTGTGATTGTTTTGAGAAAGTGTTGTCATCTGAGATTTATTATTATGACTTGTTAGTTGATTATGCTATTGATATGAGTAATCATGAGACCCGAGACTTATTGCAAATGTGGTTAGTTATGATCTATGCTGAAAACTTGAATGCTGGCTTGACATAGTTACAACAACAACAGCAAACAGAGTTTGTAAAAGTTTTTCTTCCTTTCTTTGAGTTTGTCAACTGAATTCCTTGAGGACAAGCAAGGGTTTAAGCTTGGGGGAGTTCATACTTCTCCGTCGTATCTACTTTTCCAAACACTTTTCCCTTGTTTTGGACTCTAACTTGTATGATTTGAATGGAACTAACCTGGACTGACGTTGTTTTCAGTAGAATTGCCATGATGTTGTTTTATGTGTAGAAAACAAATATTCTCGGAATGACCTGAAACTCCACCGAACATCTTAGAAAAAATAAAAAAAAATCCTCGCCAAAGATGAAGACCAGGGGGGCCCACACCCTTCTCACGAGGGTGGGGGGCGCCCCCCTAGGGCGTGCCCCCCTACCTCGTGGGCCCCCTGGATGCCCTCCGACACCAACTCCAACTCTATATATTTGCTTTCAAAGAGAAAAAAATCAGAGAGAAGAAATCATCGCGTTTTACGATACGGAGCCGCCGCCAAGCCCTAAAACCTCTCGGGAGGGCTGATCTGGAGTCCATTCGGGGCTCCGGAGAGGGGGATTCGTCGCCGTTGTCATCATCAACCATCCTCCATCACCAATTTCATGATGCTCACCGCCGTGCGTGAGTAATTGCATCGTAGGCTTGCTGGACGGTGATGGGTTGGATGAGATTTATCATGTAATCGAGTTAGTTTTGTTAGGGTTTGATCCCTAGTATCCATTATGTTCTGAGATTGATGTTGCTATGACTTTGCTACGCTTAATGCTTGTCACTAGGGCCCGAGTGCCATGATTTCAGATCTGAACCTATTATGTTTTCATGAATATATGTGAGTTCTTGATCCTATCTTGCAAGTCTATAGTCACCTACTATGTGTTATGATCCGGCAACCCCGAAGTGACAATAATCGTGACCACTCCCGGTGATGACCATAGTTTGAGTAGTTCATGTATTCACTATGTGCTAATGCTTTGTTCCGGTTCTCTATTAAAAGGAGGCCTTAATATCCCTTAGTTTCTAATAGGACCCCGCTGCCATGGGAGGGTAGGACAAAAGATGTCATGCAAGTTCTTTTCCATAAGCACGTATGACTATATATGGAATACATGCCTACATTACATTGATGAATTGGAGCTAGTTCTGTGTCACCCTATGTTATGACTGTTACATGATGAACCGCATCCGGCATAATTATCCATCACTGATCCGGTGCCTACGAGTTTTCCATATACTAGTTTACGCTTATTTACTTTTCCGCTGCTACTGTTACAATCACTACAAAATACCAAAAACATTACTTTTGCTGTCTTTACTTTTGTTGCCGCTACCACCACTATCATATTACTTTGCTACTAAACACTTTGCTGCAGATACTAAGTTTCCAGGTGTGGTTGAATTGACAACTCAACTGCTAATACTTGAGAATATTCTTTGGCTCGCCTTCTGTCGAATCAATAAATTTGGGTTGAATACTCTACCCTCGAAAGCTGTTGCGATCCCCTATACTTGTGGGTTATCATGTGGCCGTGCCGCTTGTGAAGTCCAGACTGGCCAGCCTTTTCAGCTTGATGTGTGTGTGCTCACTCTGTATGGGAGGCGAGCTACTACTGTACTTTGTTTACTCGACGGCTGCTGCTGTGGCTGTACTTGGATGGCTGCTGCTATGGCTGAATGTCTGTGTGTGTTTTTGATAGCTCATTTTTACAGTTTGTGCTAATGGACATTCGGCCAGGTTCTTCTGTACTGTTTAAGTTACTTGGTGGATATGTAAGTGGTATACAAGAAAAGAAAGTGCATGCTAGAAATAATTTCTTGATTTTCATTTGGCCATTTCCTGTACTAGAACATCAGGTGCTTGTGCTAATGTCCGTGAGTGACAACACCTATGGAACCATGTGCAGAGTAGTACTAAATGATTAGAAGAAGATATACTAAAATAATAATGTTCACTGGATTCAGATAGATCAGTATCCACAAGTGGGCATATTCTCACAAGTACGTGTTGCTTCAAATAGATCAGTATCCACATTCAAGTCCACAGAAAAAAGATCCGTCGGGAGTTCAAGTTAATGATTAAAATGTTGTGTTCGGGAAGGCCAAGTATGTTAACTCTTTGTACAATTTTTTTATGTTAAACCTAAGAAGTTCATTTATAAACAGAGCAATCCAATGTTTAGAAAAACGGTTTTCCGGTGTCTAAAATTTTAAACTTTTAATTTTTCATTTATGCAAAGGTCAAAATGTTGTGTTCAAGAAGGTCAAGTTAAAAGAACAGAGCAGTTCGATGCTCATTAAAACTTTTGGATTTTTCTTGTTTTTAAAAAATAACCAAAATGATGGAGAAGTTCGATGATTATAGAAAACTCAGATTTTCCTCGCTATTAAAGAATGGAAACAAGATGTTCAAAAATAAAAAACAAGAAGTTCAACTTTTAAAAAAATAACGCTTCAAAATTTCATAAAAAAGGATTAAGAAATAAAACCAGGAAGTCCATATTAAAAAGATGGAGAAGTTCGATGATTATAGAAAACTCAGATTTTCGTCGTTATTAAAAAATGGAAAAAAGAAGTTCAAAAATAAAATAAAAAAATTTCAACTATTATAAATAGAGCGCTTCAAAATTCATAAAGAAGGATTAAGAAAAATCAGAATAAAAATTCATTAAAAAACTCAAATATTTTCATGTAACCGAGAGAAATTTAGGTTGATAACTGCCAGAAGTTCATGTAATACACGGTGTACATTTTGTATTAAAAAGGAACAAAAAAGCAAAGGATAAAAGTTTTGTTGTTATAAGTTCAAGTCCTTTGTTGGAGAAAGCTAAAAAAATTATTGTGAGAGAGATTTGTACAAAAGGAATAACATTTGTGTAACACTGATGAATGGATGAGAAAATTACAAACGAAAATACGTCACAGAAGTTCAACTGAAAATAGAAGGAAGTTCAACTACTACAATGGATGAATTTCAAATGAAAAACCATTAAAATCGACGCGAGTATGAAAAAACAATCAACACGGGAAAGTTGTGTGTTCACAGCAGCTTTCCACTGATACATCACTTGCTCAATTCCGGTGAGGGTTCCGGTGAGTAGATGGAGAGCTACAGGCAAAAAAAGCACGTGAAAAATAGAGTGAAGTTCAAGTAGACATGCCGAGAAGTTCAGGTTCTTCATGCGGTGCATTTTCGAAGAATCTTTCGCGATAAAGGCAGAACGAATGATCCTGCCATTTTTGAAATTACTTGAAAACGGCTACGAATCAGAGGAAACCATCAACATGAAAAAAATTCGCGTTTTCCTTAGCTTTTCAACGGTATATTATTTGCCCCATTCCGACAAAGTTTGTAGAAATTACAGCAAAAATACCTTTTTAGTCATTTTCAAAATTGACTTAAAACAGTAAAGAATTGAGAGAAACAATATATACAGAAAAGTTTCGCATTTCCTCAAGCTTTCCAATGCCATATCATTTGCTACATTTGGACGTACGGTAACAAAATTAGCTAAAAAATACGAACTCGGTAGAACTTGTATCGTTTTCTAAATTACTTTTAAACCGTTCAAAATTAGAAAAAACTTTCAACATGAGAAAGAAGCGCATTTTCATAAGCTTTTCAATGCCATATCATTTGGATAACCTCAGATTCTCGTGCCCTTTAGAAATGACATCAAAAAATACGAAATTGGGTGCTTCGTTTGCGAAATTCCACGCTTTTCCCAATTACTCTTTATCCATAGGGGATTAGAGAAAACTTTTAACATATGGAAGGAGCGGTTTTGCAGCAGTTTTCCAACGCCATATTATTTGCCTCATTCTGATAAACGGTTTAGAAATCGATCGAAAATACGATTCATGTTTTTTGTATGAGGAAAAACGGTTTTCAAAACCGCTCTTAAACCGCTTACATTTTGCCAAAAATTTAATTTGGAACATGATACTGGTGTCCATAGCTTTCCAACGGTATATTGGAAGCCTCATTTGGACAATGTTGGCCGAAGTTCATCCTAGCACTAGGAGCAGTTCAGGTCGAACAACTCAGGCAGTAAAATTGTAAAAAACGCAATTTCATCACGACCCGAGAGCAAAACCCGCCAACGAGCGAGATTACTATTTAAAACATGAGAAAATTACAAACTAAAAATATGTCATAGAAGTTCAACGTGAAAACATCATGAAGTTCGACTACTATAGTGAATGAATTTGAGATGAAAAACTTTTAAAATCTCCACGAGTATGAAAAAATGATCAACACGGGAAAGTTGTGTGTTTACAATAGTTTTCCATCGGTATATCACTTGCTCAATTCCAGTGAGTGGATGGAGAGCTACGAGCGGTGGATGAAGAGCTACGAGCAAGAAAAGCACGTGAAAAGATAGAGTGAAGTTCAAATACACGTGCCGAGAAGTTCAGGTTCTTCACGCGGTGCATTTTCGAAGAATCAGTTTCGCGATAAAGGCAGAATGAATAATCTCGCCGTTTTGGAAATTACATGAAAACAGCTAGGAATCAGAGAAAACCATAAACATGAAAAAGTTTCGCATTTTTCGTAGCTTTTCAACGGTAAATTATTTGCGCCTTTCCGTTAAAATTTGTAGAAAATACGGCGAAAATACGTTTTTCGCCATTTTCGAAACTGACTTAAAACTGTAAATAATTGGGAGAAACAATACATACCAAAAAGTTTCGCATTTGTTCAAACTTTCCAACTTCATATCATTTGCTGCATTCGGACGCACGGTTAAAAAATTAGCTCGAAAATACGAACTCGGTAGGACTTGGACCGTTTTCTAAATTACTCTTAAACCATTCAAAATTAGAAAAAACTTCCAAAATGAAAAAGTAGCGCATTTTCATCAGCTTTCCAACGCCATATCATATGCCTCAATTGGATTAGCCGTTTAGAAATGACATCGAAAATACGAACTCAGCTGTTCGGTTTACGAAATTTTACGTTTTTTCAAATTACTCTTTAACCATAAGGAATTAGAAAAAACTTTCAACATGTGGAAGGAGCGGTTTTGCAGCAGCTTTCCAAGGCCATATTATATGCCTCATTCCGATAAATGGTTTAGGAATGCGATCGAAAATACGATTCACGTTTTTTGTGTGAAAAAAACGGTTTTCAAAACTGCTCTTAAACCGCTTATATTTTGCCAAAAATTTAAGTTGGGTCATGATATTGGTACCCATATCTTTCCAACGGTATATCGCAAGCCCCATTTGGGCAATGTTGGCGGAAGTTCAACCTAGTTCACAGTCAAGTTCAACGTACTATTAGCGGGGCAGGTCAGCTTGTGATCAGAATATTATTCTGATCCCGTGATCAAAATAGTGTTTATATATATTCAAAAAAATCTGACATGCAGTTTATTGATGCACAAGCTGATACTACATACTACATAGAGCTGATACAAGAAATGTATTTTAATGATAGAATTGATAAGCGCAACAAAATATTGTACAATACATATTCACCAGAGTTGCATAAATAATATACTCCATCCGATCCATACTACCTGTCACTGAGTACAAAGTCTGTGGAAGCAGTAAAATTACTGTATTTCAAAGCCTAGAAACATCGTTTGAATTTTGGCTAGTCGAATGTAACTCAGTCTGCATATATATGAGCACGCCAGGAACGTGAACGTTGTAGAAATAGTCATCCCCGTTGATGGACCTGGGGTCAAAATCAAAGCAATAGGCTTATTTGTTATTTTGATCCTTGTTCCTCACCATCCTTTGTCTCTCCAAGTTGTTATCATCAAAGCTATCAAATTGATAAAATCAACTCAAACTGCAAATTTTTAGGTAACAAAATATTTGTAGAATGTTCTTTTTTTGCAAAAGCAAAAAGAAAACTATGTTCTGACAAGATTAAAAAGTTGCTTACCGTCCTTTGAACAGGATGTAGGGCGCGTAGAGCTCAATCAGCTGCGTGACGAATCTGTGTTTCTTGTTGTATTCACTGTAGCACCATGAGAAAACACCACAGAGTGTAATGTTTACTAGGTGAAGCATCTGTCCAATCAATCACAAGACGAGCTCATAAATCTCCTTCATGTACAATCTTAGCTGCACACGCTCATCATGTACAATTGTCCTAAAGAATCGCATCTTCTTCAGCCACACACACTCACCATTCCTCCCTGTGCATGGTGGGTTGTAGAAGAAGTAGCGGTGGCCCCAATCTGCGAGGACGGCGTAGGTTGCGGGGTTGTGCAGTGATGATGTTACATGGTAGATGATATGTGGTTGCTGATCCTTCGAGTGTGCTACCATGGAAGCCATCATAGCGTTCACCACCATGTCCCTTGGAATCTGTCCAAACCACCCTCACCAGAACCACACCTCATGGCTGGTTAATCACATGTACCTTAATCAAGTCTCATTCCAAATTTTGGTTGGTAATTTGTGAACTGATTACTCACCACTTCCATTATCAAATCCAGGTCAGCTACGAAGAATGACATGGTCTGCTTGGCATATCCTGCCGGAGGGGGAATCGATCACGGAGGGCTTCTACATCAACACCATTGCCTCTCCGATGAAGCATGAGTAGTCTACCACATACCTACGGGTCCATAGCTAGTAGCTTGATGGCTTCTTCTCTCTCTTTGATTCTCAATACAAAGTTCTCCTCGATGTTCTTGGAGATCTATTCGATGTAATACTCTTTTACGGTGTGTTTGCCGAGATCCGATGAATTGTGGATTTATGATCATCTTATCTATGAATATTATTCGAATCTCCCCTAAATTCTTTTATGCATGATTTGATATCTTTACAAGTCTCTTCAAACTATCAATTTGGTTTGGCCAAGTAGATTGGGTTTTCTTGCAATGGGAGAAGTGTTTAGCTTTGCGTTCAATCTTGCGGTGCTCTATCCTAGTGACAGAAGGGGAACCGACACGTATTGTATTGTTGCCCTCGAGGATAAAAATATGGGGTTTTCATCATAATGCTTGAGTTAATTCCTCTACATCATGTCATCTTGCTTAAGGCGTTACTCCGTTCTTTATGAACTTAATACTTTAGATGCATGCTGGATAGCGATCAATGTGTGGAGTAATAGTAGTAGATGCAGAAATCGTTTTGGTCTACTTGACACGGACGTGATGCCTATATTCATGATCATTGCCTTAGATATCGTCATAACTTTGCGATTTTCTATCAATTGCTCGGCAGTAGTTTGTTCACCCACCGTAATATTTTCTATCTTGAGAGAAGCCTCCAGTGAAACATATGGCCCCCGGGTCTATTTTCCATCATATAAGTTTCCAATCTATAATTCTAGTTTCCTATTTACTTTCTTTTGCAATCTTTTACTTTCCGTTCCATAAATTAAAAATACCAAAAATATTACTTTGCCGTTTATCCATCTCTATTAGATCTCACTTTGCAAATAACCGTGAAAGGATTGACAACCCCTTTGTCACGTTGGTTGCTAGTTGGTGTTTGTTTGTGCAGGTATTCGATGGCTTGTTGCGTTTTCTCCTACTGGATTGATACCTTGGTTCTCAAAACTGAGGAAAATACTTACACTACTTTGCTGCATCACCCTTTCCTCTTCAAGGGAAAAACCAACGCAAGCTCAAGAGAAAAGAATTAATAAGGGAAAATAAGATTCACATATAAATATACTATCCGAGAAATCTTTTGTGATTGCGAGCCCCCATCAAAATATTATATGCTAGAATTGTTGACATTGGACAAGGAAGACAACTTAATGATTTATGTTTGTTCATATTCACATAGAAGTCATATTGTCGTAGATCCTTTAACATGTGGTGCTTGCCCCCTATCTTTGCTAGCAAAAAAATCCGCACCAAGTAGAGATATTATTTGTGCATCCAAAAACCCTTAAACCCAAATCTTATTTTCAAGAGTCCACCATACCTACCTACGGATTGAGCAAGATCCCTCAAGTAAGTTGTCATGGGTGCAATAAGGCAATAAAAATTACTTCTAAAAGTGTGAGATCATTTAGTGTAAAAGAAAATCGAGCGTTGTACGAACTTGTGATGGTGAAGAATATAAGCGACATACTACATAATAAAGGTTACCATCACAAGGGGCAATACAACGTGACGTTCTTTTGCACTAAGGGGTTGAGCATACAAACAAATAAGTGAATGGCAACCTCTGCTTCCTGCAGCGAAGGGCCTATCTTTTACTTTTATGTATTTACTTTTATGCAAAGAGTCAAAGTTTTCTCTCTATTCCTTTTTATTTTCTCCTTTGGCAAGCATCATGTGGTGAGGAAAGATCTAGGTACATATGTCCAGTTCAATATGGGTGGCATGAGTTATTATTGTTGACATCACCCTTGAGGTGAATACGTTGGGAGGCGAAACTATAAGCCCCTATCTTTTTATGTGTCCGGTTGAAAAGTTTTGCTCATGTGTATGTGGTGAGTTTTAGCAATCATAGAAGACTATATGATAGTTGAATATGTGGACTTACCTAAAGGCTCCGATACGTGACCCTTCCTGAAAAGATGATGAATTGTAGTTGCAAAGTTGACTGAGAACATAGTTTATTGGTTTCTAATAGAGTTTATGCTTTATACTTCTATAGTGTGATGAATTGTCACATATTCATGAGAAGTCTATGATAAAAGTTTTATGTTTAAATATGTTGTTGTTATAATAATCAACATGATGCTTCTATGTCCGTATTTTGTTTTTATCGACACCTCTCTCTCTCTAAGCATGTGGACATGTTTTTCGATTTCGGTTTTCGGTTCAGGACAAGCGAGGTCTAAGGTTGGGGTAGTTGACGTCCATTTTGCATCATGTTTTCCTACTGTTATTTATGATGTTTTTATGCATAATAATGTTTTTGGAGTAATTCTAATGCTTTTTTCTCATAATATGCAAGGTACACAAAGAGGGAGAATTCCGACAGCTGGAAATATGGGCCTGGAAAAACTACGTTAGGCTACCTATTCTGCACAACTCCAAACAAGCTGAAACTTCACGAAGAATTTTTATGGAATATATGAAGACCATTGGAGCAAATAAGTACCACAGGGGGCCCACCAGGTAGGCACAACCCACCTGGGCGCGCCAGGGAGCCTAGGCTTGCCCTGGTGGGTTGTGCTCACCCAGGCCCACCTCCGGTGCCCATCTTCTGGTATATAGGTCATTTTGACCTAGAAAAAAAAGGAGAGGACTTTCGGGACGGAGCGCCACCATCTCGAAGGGAACTTGGCCAGGAGCACTTTTGCCCTCCGGCGGAGCGATTCCACCGGGGGAACTTCCCTCCCGGAGGGGGAAATAATCGTCAGCATTATCACCAACAACTCTCTCATCTTGGGGAGGGCAATCTCGATCAACATCTTCAATAGCACCATCTCATCTCAAACCTTAGTTCATCTCTTGTGTTCAATCTTGTTACCGGAACTATAGATTGGTGCTTGTGGGTGACTAGTAGTGTTGATTACATCTTGTAGTTGATTACTATATGGTTTATTTGGTGGAAGATTATATTTTCAGATCCAATATGCTATTTAATACCCCTCTGATATTGATTATGATTATCATTTGTGAGTAGTTACTTTTGTTCTTGAGGACACAGGAGAAATCATGTTGCAAGTAATCATGTGAACTTGATATGTGTTTGATATTTTGATAATATCTATGTTGTGATTCCCTTAGTGGTGTCATGTGAACGTTGACTACATGACACTTCACCATATTTGGGCCTAAGGAAATGCATTGTGGTGTAGTTATTAGATGATGGGTTATGAGACTGATAGAAGCTTAAATCTTAGTTTATGCGCTATTCCGTAAGGGACCGATTGGATCCAAAAATTTAATGCTATGGTTAGAATTTATTCTTAATACTTTTCTCATAGTTGCGGATGCTTGCGAGAGGGTTAATCATAACTAGGAGGTTTGTTTAAGTAAGAACAACACCTAAGGACCGATCCACCCACATATCAAATTATCAAAGTAGCGAACACGAATCGAATCACCATGATGAAAGTGACTAGATGAAATTCTCGTGTATTCTCAAGAACGCTTTGCCTATTATAAGAAACTATTTTGGCCTGTCCTTTGCCTCAAAAGGATTGGGCTACCTTGCTGCACTTTTGCTACTAATATCGTTACTTGCTCGTTACAAATTTTCTTGCTACTTGATGAAGTGCCTCCCTCGGTGGCAAACACGATTACAAGTCTATCGGGAGGTAGATGATATTGTTTATATTGACAGTGTTTGTTGGTTTATAACTATCTTATTGGGGAAACCCTGGACATGTGGATCTGTGTGGCAATGCGACTTCAAGTGAGAAAAATGATGCAACTTTCAGTGTGTGCAACTACGGAACATATCTAGAATTTTTTACAGTAAAATCCTTGCGCAACTAGCTGAAATTGTTTCGGGCGAGTCTCCCACTAAAAGACATGGTTTTTTTTTCTGCGGGAACACTAAGAGACATTGTTTCCTATTTAAGCGGGACAGGAGTGCCTATGCTCTAAAACAATTGCTAGATAACGCGGGCTTAAGCTACAGTCACTCCTTAGGAGTTTAAAGGCAGAACAAATCACCAATTGGTCAGCGAAAATGTGAAATTTCATCATCACATCTATGGTGTTTGTGACCACATTTCAGATGTCAGGCGTTCTATGATTCCAGGTGTCACATTGGTCTAGACTGATAAGAACGACACGACTAGTCAACTTGGCCCCCGCCTGATTAAGATATGCATATGGATGTAGATTCATTGATGTGAGGCATCAGGTGTTTCAACAGCCTTTAAGTTAAGCTCCTGTGACATTTTGGTATGGCTAAACTAATTATTATTTTCCCCAAAAAATGGCTACATTAACTAAGTGGTTGGTGGGAACTTTGTCTCATTTCAGTAACCTACCAAGTGTAGCTTTATACCACAATCAAAAAATTGTGTGTGCCTGGATCAGCTAAATAAGTTTATTCTTAGAGCATCTATTCAACTTTAAAGGCATATGGCTGCAACAGTTTGTTGCGTTCATGGTGTCATTTGTTTCTCTCGTGTACTAGGCGGTATCCTCAAAATCAATGGGTTCTTTCTTAGTTTCTTTTTGCCTACTGTGATTAGCGTCGTTTGATGAAAAAAAGCCCATTGTTAAGGCGCTTGCTCTCAAGGTCTCGATATCTGTCCGCTCCATTTAGTTTATGGTTGGTACACAAGTAAGCATGTGACGGCGCGAATACCCTGACTGACATCGTTTGCGTTACCATTAAACAACTAACTAAGGCTCGAGTAGCCAGATTTGTAAGAGAGAACTCCCGTGGAGGTCCCCAAAACTAATGTAGAAGATAAAGATAACCAAGTGACCAGCCACGCCGGATTTAACCTATTGCACATGGACGATAGCAGATAGGAATCCCTGGCATAGAGGAAGGTGGCAACTTAGAACCTTTGGACCAGATTAATTAAACAACAGAAAGGCTAAAAAATTGACGTCAAATTTTTAGACATGGCAAATCAAAAGCTTTTTATGGCAATTTATACTGGCATGAGGATAGCAATTGTAGTTTGCAAGCACGGCCATTTTTCTGACAAAATATGAACTGGGGCACATTTGTCATGCTCGCCAACTAAGCTTGCCATCCTCGACAAACACAACTTGCCATGAAAAACTTATGATTTGTCATGCCTAAAAAATCTGACTTTCGCTGGATATCCGGGTCCATGAAACAATGGCTAGTGCCCATCTGAGTAACCCATCTCCCTCCCCAAGAGAGAAACCACCAAGCTGTTGTACCCGGCCCGAGACACCATCATAACCAAGGCTAGTGATCGCCAAATTTCCTAGCTCATCTTTTTAGACAAACAGGCGCGGGGCTCTGCTTTTCACCAAAGCGAAGAGTAACCAAGTTGGGGCTGGGTACACCGGCTGTTGTTACAGGGGAGCTCAATCTCACACAAAGAAAAGACAACACGTACGGCAGAAACTCTCGCTACGGGAGCTCAATCTCGCAATATAATGCAGAGAATGTACGAGAAAAAAAGAACATTTTTGTTAAGAAACATATAATGCAAAATTCCAGTTAAAATTTTATTTTCTTTAAAGGAAAAAAAAACTCTGTTGATTTGATTTCATATTCGGGATGATAGTCAGAATGATGCTGCACTCGCACCATAGTCGCAAAACCCCACCTAAACCCCTATAAAATCACAGTCCACGCCCCCCCGGCCATGGAGACACTTCTCCCCGCCTGCTCCGCCTCCTCCCCCGCATCCGCCTCCGCCGCGCCGCCCGGCATGTCCTCCTCCTCCCCAGCTTCTCCAGCGCCGGCTGACGCCGCGGGAGGGGAGAAGCCCACGGCGGCGCCGTACGGGTCCTGGAGGTCGCCCATCACCGCAGACGTCGTCTCCGGCGCCGACAAGCGCCTCGGTGGCATCGCCCTTGCCGGAGACGGCCGCCTACTATGGATCGAGGGACGCCCCGAGGAGAAAGGGTGAGTAAACCACTGCGTCAATGCTTACATCTGCTTATTGATTCACCGCAAGGCATGAGGAGACGCTCCCAGATTTGTACCTCGTAGCTTCGAATTGCTAAACATTGTAGGGGCATATCTGGAGTTGTTTCTAACTGCATTGGGCACGCTCCACTGTACCAGAGGACTGACTGGTTCTATCACCTCAAGTGCATATATATGGCACTGAATATAACGAAAATGTTATTTGGAGTTGGGGCGTTATGGTCTCCGCGTATTAGTATTTTGTTTACCATAAGAGTATAGATCTACTCCCTCCGCTCCTAAATATAACTCTTTTTAGGCAGTTCATATTGGAATCTCTAAAAAGACTTATATTTAGGCAGTTCTGAGAAGAGGGACGACATCCCAAACGACACTGATTCCACGACTTATAGCTGGAAGTCTGAAACTGTTTTTCTCTGTATAAACAAACTGTAAAAGTGCATGCACAGGAGTATGCGACGCGAGTGATGAAATTTGACACATGACAGATGTATTTGCTTGATGAATGTTAAGTCAACATGCTTCAGAACATTCAAGCGTGCAAGCTATGGCCCCAGCGTATTCGTCGTGGCAAATGAAACCTCTTTCTCCAAGTTACTGCTCTTTTTTGTTGTTGTTTTTCCTGGCTTGCGGTAGTGTTTGTTCGTAGGGTCGTGTTTCTGCTGTTATGTGGGTGTGGCTTTTGGTGTGCCTGGTTGAAGTTGTAGTGGTATACTATTTTCTGTAAGCTGCTGGATACCAGCATATATACTCTGAAAACTTCGCTTTCAGTGAAAAACAGGTCCAAGTGCCTTTTCTCTGAATAAAATTGCATGCCATGAGTGCGTGCATCCTACACACAAGATAAAATGGTATTGGTATTTCAGATGAACTGAATGATAAAATCCTTCCTCGCCCACAATCAATGATGCCATATATCGAACTCCTCGGCTTGTGTCAATTACTTTATGTTAACACTGAATATTTGTTGTACCATATTCAATCTCGGTAGGCTTCAATTAGTTTGCATCCAAACTCAAAATTGAATATTTTGTGTCATATTTTGCTAATTTTGTATCCAGGCGTATGGTTATTGTAAAGGAGGGTGACAAGCCTGTGGATGTCATACCTCAGGAATTCGCAGCACGCACCCTTGTTCAAGAATACGGAGGTGGTGCATTTGCAGTCCAAGATAATACTGTTGTTTTCTCAAACTACAAGGATCAACGTCTGTACAAGCAGCCGACTGAAAGTAAGTGGGATGGTAATCACTTATAATGGAGCTAGTTCAACATAACACCAATCCACATGTGACATGTCAATAGAAACAGGTAGTTAAGTTGGAATTGTATGGTGTCAGATACAATAATCTTACATTCCATTACATATCCCTTCATGGGCTACTGCATAGATTGCATATTGTGTTCATTCAAATGGGTAATACGAGTACAATATGCAATAGAGTATGAAGGAAAATATAACAGAGAAAGAGTGATGCCAACATAGCCGATACAATATACGGAGTAGTTCTGAAGCCCAGGATTGAATGCCTAAAAAACTTATCTGTGGGATCACCCAATATCGGAATCAATAGGTAGGCTAGCTAAGGCTCTCTGTCCTAATCCTCATGAGTCATGGATCATGACTGCAGGAGAAGAACTTGCATTTAGGTTGAATACTTATCATTGACAGCCGACGAAGTGATATGCTGTGTTTGACAAGAAAACTAGCCAATCTTGTTTGACTGAAAACTGTAGGGGAGGTCTCAGCAGCATATGTTTTGTTAATTATAAAAAACTGTACAAGTAAGAAACTAAGAAGGCTGTACAAGGATGAGTACACAAGATGGCTAGGAGGGTTGTAGGAATTGGCACTAAGTAATATCATCTCTTTAGAACCATTTGATATTTCATCTTCGGCAAATTAAATTAAACTATGACGTTTTTTCATTTGAGATAATTTCACATGATTATTACAGTTGGAAGTCTGCCCGTGCCTCTTACACCCGATTATGGTGCACCTGACGTCAGTTATGCTGGTGGTGTCTTTGATCCACACTTCAGCCGTTATGTTACTTTGATGGAAGGTACTTCACATATAATTTGTTTACAGACTTACATGTAGTCTAGTTGCAGGATGAACTATTGTACTCTTGACATGCTCAAATTTCTTGATAGATCGGCGAACGAGTAACTTGAATCCCGCTACAACAATTGCGTGTATAAACATAAGCGGTGGGGATATCCATGGTAAGACTAGAAAATTATATAGCTTGTACCAAGTAGATCTATATTTTTGTTTGATTCTTCCTATGTTTACTCTGGGTTGATGTTTTGACTGACAGTACCTCACATATTTTCTGTATTGAAGAACCGAAGGTGCTGGTCAGTGGGAATGACTTCTATGCTTCTCCGAGAATTGATCAAAACAAAAAGCGGATGGCATGGATTGAGTGGGGTCATCCAAACATGCCATGGGATAAATCAGAACTCTGGGTTGGCTACTTCTCTGAAAGCGGGTAAATGGAATTATCGTTTGAACTAGATATTAGTACATGCTGTGTTTTCTTGTAAGATTAGATACAGTTTGTTTCCTTAGATAAGATCCTTAGGATCCAAATCTGTTTTGTTTACCTGTCATACAAGTTGATCGGCCTGGCGTATATAATGGCATCCTTGTCTTCGCGTAGGTGCCGTAGCTCCACCAGATGGTTCCGGGGTGGTGAGACTTTCGGCCTTGCCATTCTGGTGAATGGCTATAAAACCCTAGACCACCACAGGCCCCAACCAGTGACATTCTCTTAATGTCAGTTTTGACTTGGACTTGCATATTTTCGTTCTAATTAAGGAACTATACAGTATTCACATTTTCCTAGAAGCGTATATGGGATTCTGTTTGTATATATATATATTACTCCCTCTATTCCTAAATATAAGTTCTTTTAGAGATTCCACCATGGCCTACATACGGAGAAAAATGCGTGAATCTACACTCTAAAGTATGTCTATATACATTCGTATATAATTTGTAGTGTAATCTCTAAAAGACTTATATTTAGGAGCAGAGGGAGTAGCTTGCATCATGGTACTGCCTAGATTAGTGACTAGACTAGTGTGCTTAATACGTTGCAGCAAGCTCTAGTATTACACTCCATTTATCATGGGCTTTTAAAATTTCTAACTGCTGCTGATTTGTTTGTGTGCAGAGAGTTGACCAAACGGATCTGTGTTGCTGGAGGCAACCCAATGCTGGTGGAATCCCTTGCTGAGCCTAAATGGTCTCCAAAAGGTGTCATTTGCCAGCTAAATTTGCCTATATTCCTTGTTATTTTCTTAAAGATATGTTACTATGCTTACTTGGGTGATAAAGACGTTCCTCGTAAGCGTATTATTTCGCTCTTTCGTTTTGTTTCTTAAGTAAGTTAAACACTTTTTTTTGCACATCTTCATGGTTTCTAAAGTAGTTTTCTTGAACAAAGTCAAACAACCTACTCTACTTGTGCTTTTTCATCGTTTCAGTACATTCTTCTATTTGACGATCGGATTGTTTTATATTATGTTGAGATTGACGTCACTAGTTTCTGTTGTTGGTCTATCAATTTATTGATTCAATATTTCTTGGAGCTGCTTTAACTAAATGGACTATCATAGTTTGTGGGGAATTTTTCTCTATAGATCAATAAAGGTTATCTTCAATACGGAAGTGCATATGTGCTATTGTTTTCTGGGTCTTCTGTTCACATATCACACTGCCTAGTGATTGAACTGTTTGATTACCTATACAACTTTAGTATTAATATATTCGCTTCTACGACTATAAGGTGGCTACTGACAACCAGAATTTAACCATGGCTTGATGCATGCAAACTGCAGGAGAACTGTTTTTCATAACTGACAGAGAGAGTGGATTCTGGAACATTTATAAATGGGTAATGTGGTTTTCTTTCAGTACTTGAGCTCTGTTTTTCATAACTGACAGAGGGAGTGGACAAAGAATGGAACATACATTTTGACGACACTGTTCGTGTTTTGGGTCATGGAGATTGGAGTAATAACTTTAAATGTCATGACACATGGCATGGTGATTAAATACTACATTCTTTGTCACCATCTGATCTTTGCTTGCGTAAAATATCTCTGCACTATGTATCAGGTTGAACACAGCAATGAGGTTGTTCCGGCATACACATTAGATGCTGAGTTCACCAGACCATTGTGGCTTTTTGGCAACAGCTCTTACGCTTTTCTTGGAAAGAGCAATCACATCATTTTAACTTACAGGTTCTGATAATTCTGTAAAGTTGTTTGTTTCATTGTCATATTTTGTTGATGAAACATCTTTAAATACAATCTCAATACCGATGTAACACAGGCAGCTCGGAAGGTCATATCTTGGTGTTCTAGATTGTGATTCAGGCTCAGTTTCATTGCTCGACACCCCTTTCTCCGATTTGTCCAATGTGGTAAGTACCAGAATCTACAGGTCCTCCATCTGAAGTTTTTGTTTCATGTATGTACCATGTCATGTTACATCAATTTCATGCTGGTGGTTGAGATGACCTCTTCCGTGTTTTGGCAGGTTGCTGGAAATGATTACTTCTATATCGAAGGTGCATCTGCAAGTGTCCCAATGTCAATTGCAAAGGTGTCTAGGATGTGACATCCACATTATTGGTTATGTACCGACGATGTATTAGAGCATCAACTCATGCAACATGTATGTGTTTCTTTCCAGGTGACTTTGGATAAGAACAAAACAAAATCAATTAGTTTCTCAATAGTCTGGTCTTCCTCACCAGATGTTGTGCAGTATAGACCTTTCTTCAGCACCCCAGAATTTATTGAGTTCCCTACATCCAGCCCTGGGCAGATGGCGTATGCCTATTTCTACCCACCTTTGAATCCCATGTTTCAAGGTTTACCAGATGAAAAGCCTCCATTGCTGGTCAAAACGCATGGTAAGGAAATTAATGAACCCTTTTGATGTCTCAAAATAATTATTCGTAGACAATTTCAGTGTGGCATGCGCGTCCGGTGTGTGGGTGGGTGTGCGCGGGCACACACGTGTCTGTTTATTTCATTGAAAGTTGGATTGTTAGTGAGTTACAGGATCCTCCGTATTCCATAATTACAACAAAACCATGCAGCTTTGATGCTTCCCACAATTTTCAGGAGGACCTACGGCTGAAACACGTGAAATTCTAGACCTTAGTGTCCAGTATTGGACAAGTCGAGGATGGGCATTTCTTGATGTTAACTACGGAGGAAGCACTGGTTTGTCATTGCCTCTAGTATTCAGATTAGACGGATTCTTCATTCTATATTGATTGTAATTAAGTCTTCGGGTTCATTTAAATTATTAATTGTTATTACTGTACGCTAAACTATATTGAAATATAAACTGAAGGATATGGGAGAGAATACCGAGAGAGATTATTGGGGAAATGGGGTATTGTCGATGTTGATGATTGTTGCAGCTGTGCAAGATTCCTGGTACGTCCTATGATCAACGATTCTAATAGTATAAGAATTTTTAACAATGCTCACAGTGCATCTTACTTAATTAAGGTCGAGAGCGGGAGCGTAGATGAACAACGCCTATGTATAACGGGGAGATCAGCGGGCGGATACACTACTTTAGCTTCACTCGCATTCAGAGATACATTCAAGGCTGGAGCATCTTTGTATGGTGTAAGTGCTATCTTTTCAGAATATATTATTTATTGGCTTGCTATAAACAAACTTTCACCAGATACTCAGTGGTTTCTGCAGTTTCTGTATTTGTTTTCTTAGAAACAGTACGTGCCTGCATTCTCAAAATGGTAGTCATGGAGGCTATATTTGTTCGTTCATCCCCTTTTTCGGATACGCGAAAAAAATCCCTTCTCCATTTCATTATAAAACAGAAACAAAGTGTTCTACATACAGCAGAACAGACCACAGAAGAGAAACCTATTACTGTTCTCAAAGAAATTTACTCTCCTCAGGTAGGTAAAGAGCAGCAGAAGCTAAAACCGAAGTTTTCCTCTGCTGGCTTCCATTTCAGTTGCTATAATGAGAGTACCAACTCAATGGTTTCTTGGGCCAGAAGAGATTTCGCAAGGCCTTTCCTCATGGAAGCTTCCATTAATGCCGTCTGGTGCATTTGGAAGCAAAGAAATTCTAAAATCTTCCATAATACCCGCCCTAGCTTAGGCTCTTGGTCATAAGCCAAGCCAGGATTGGAGCGGCGTCGCAAGCACCTTGCTCATTCGGAGGGAGAGCGCAAAGAGATCTCTCTTAGACCTTAGTCCTTCTCCAACTGTAGGTTTCCTTAGTGGCTGCATCTCTTTGCCTGGCTCAAGGCAGGAATATTCAAGAACATCATGTGTCCCTGTGCGCATCCTTATACCCCCTATTTGGAACTCAGGGAAATTTCCTGATTCTTGTGGGAGTTGAACTCTTTCTTGTGAAATTTCTGAGTTCCGAACAGGACCAAGTGTGATGTGCCTTTTTAGTTGATATATACAGCTAATAATATATCCTCACAACGTATTTGCTGGCTTTGGGAATAAGCTCAAGGAGTGCTCTAGGGACTAGGGCTTATGGACAAATCTTAGTCATCATGCCATACATAATGACCCTGGGTGCGTTTGGTTAATATGGTTTAATAGTTTATTAAATGTTTCATGAGTTCCTTATGTGTTTTGGTTGCAGTTAATACCAAACAACTCCGGTATGGTTGCGGTAAATTAACACATGACAAATTGACAAGAACTTAAAGTATCTCGGTGACTTTACAGGTTCACATCACAAAGTACAAATTTACACATGACAAATTGAGTAATTAACATCAGAAGCATGCTAGTATCAACACCAACAGCACCTAAGCAAGGAGCAAGCAACAAGCAACAAGCAGCCAATCACAACCAGGCGGATCTATGCTGCATTAGTCATATCATATAGCATTTTCTTATAGCAGGAAGCATTTTAGCATTAGCAAGCACCAAGTAGATAGTGTACACATGCCAGTTTAATGTCATAACGAACTAATGCTGTGCGGCCGGCCATTGTTTCATGCTTAATTGTGAGTCGGACCAAAGGCGAAGAGCCCAATTGTCCAGGATGAGCGCTGAGATGGGCTGGGCCTTGCAAGTGTTCGTTGTTTGGTAATAACCAAATTAGTTCGGTTTTGTACAAAATAAACCAAACCTTTAGCGGTTAGTAATTTGCCAACAATAATGATAAGCAATAACCACATCAGCCGGCTGGTAACCGAACGTCCAGCTTTGCATAACCGGCCTGGTCTTGGTTCGATACCATATTAACCAATAACCATATCCATACGATCGTTTTTATTAGTGGACTGGTTGAAACTTGAAAATGCAGTTTAGTGCCATTTTGGTTGCTATAATTTAGTCATTCTATTTTTTTGCTGTTTGTTTGTATAAACATAAAAACTAACTCTTTTGCTGAATTGATGATCAGATTGGTGATTTTTCTTTGATGAGAGCAGACTCGCAGAAATATGACTCCCATTATATCGACAATCTTGTCGGTAAGAAAGTATCTCATCATTCTTGTTTCGGAAAGGGGAGTTCAACGCATCAATTAGTATGATTAATTTAATAGTTGCTTCTTCCACTACATCCTTTCAGGAGATGAAAGAGCTTACTATGAGAGGTCACCAATCAACTTTGTCAATAAATTTACATGCCCAGTAATTCTGTTTCAAGGGTTGGATGATAAGGTAGGTGTTGATCATCAACCACATTGGTTATCATGAATTCATGAGTACACAAGTCGGTAGAACCATGCACATGTGTGTTTCTTTAACATTTGAAGTTATCTTTGGACTCTTGAGATCATGTTTCTTCTGTAGTGGATTAGCCACTCTGTTCTTCAGATTGTCATATTATAGTTCCTCCTGTAAAACTAATGGCCAGGCTTCCATATTTGCATAGGGTTTGTATGTACTTTGTTGAACATACTTAAGATTGATGAATCATTGCCTGCAACATTTCTTTGTGCAAAATGTCAGGTGCAATCTCACATGCAAAAGTTTGCTCTGGTTTTGTGCAAAACTACAACCTGCATTTAGCTAAGGCCGAAATAGACCGTAGCAAAATATTTCACTTGCCTTAATGTTTCGCAGGTCGTACCACCAAACCAGGCACGTAAAATATACCAGGCTTTGAAAGAAAGAGGTCTGCCTGTTGCTTTGGTTGAGTATGAGGGGGAGCAGCACGGGTTCCGCAAGGTTGAATACTGTACTAATAGTTGCCTTTCTGCATCTTCTACCCTGTTAACTTTCAAGGTTGTCATGGATTTCATCTTCACATTTTTCACTCTGAACAGGCCGAAAACATCAAATTTACCTTGGAGCAGCAGATGGTGTTTTTCGCTCGATTAGTCGGGAAATTTGAGGTGGCGGATGATATAACTCCAATCAAGATCGAAAACTTCGATTGAAGTGCAGAAGAAACAATCGTAGCATCAGCTTACATTTTCTTTTAGAACTTGACTTTTTTAGTGTAATGGTGTCTTGTCGCTATGTAACTGTTTACGTGTTTTACAATACTGTTTACGTGTTTTACAGTGCGTCTCTTCACATTTGTTTTGGATTATGTGAAATAGAACGAGATGCCCACCATGATGTTATCTACTTGCCCAGCAACAAGAAAGAGCGTTCTCTACTCATGTCATGTTTTCAAGTGGAGCATGCAAAAAGTTGTGGACCCTAATAGAGAGCTGACGTTCCCTACAGGAGGACGTTGCACGAATGAACGTTCCCTCATGGAGGCTCACGCGAGTGAACGGCGTTCGCTAAAAAAACCTCTCCAGGAAACGTTTCAGGAATTGCCATCCTATAATAGAGAGATTTGTTATCCTATAACACATAGATTTGCCATGACGCGGATTTGGTGAACATGGGTGCGCGTGCACCCTTTATGAATAGTATACTCGCATATGAAGTTTCACGAAGACACGTGATAATCTGGGCAAAAATGACAAAATCGAAGCTAATCAAAACTATATTAAAAACATTGTTTAATGAATAGTATGGTCATATTTGTATTTTTTTTCATTAAGAATACCATGGGTGTCAATACATCATGAAACTTCACACGTGAGTAGAATGATCGACCAAGTTTCATGCCGCAAAAATTCAGATTTTTTTAATTTTTTTCTTGTATTTTTTATGAATTTATTGTTACGTGCACCCATGTTCACCTTTGTATTTTTGTGCTAAAGAAGAAATAATTGTTATGCTATAGAAGAAAATTTGTCATACTATAGCAGAGAAAATTGCCTGGCATTTCAGAGATTTAACATGCTGTAGTCAGCAGAGAGAATAGACAGGCTAAAAGAGAAGAGGAAAGTCATGCTTACATGTTTACAAATTACCATCTTGCGGCTATACCTGGCCAAAACTCAGGCCGGGACAAGCTTTGTGTCGGGCCTAAAAAGGCCTGCAGTAAAAAACCTAGGTCCGCGCCCAGCCCGGCCTTCGGGCCTTGATTTCAGGCCCAAGCCTAGCCCAACAATGCAAAAGCCCGTCGGGCTTCAGGCCGAGCCACTTTGCTAAAAGACACATGTGTCAAGCTCAAGCCCAGCCCGCCCTGGCATTTGGGCTCAAATTAGGCCAAGGCCCAGTGGTGGGCAAGGCCGGGCCGGGCCGAGTTTCCCATGGCGAAGTATAGTTGCAGCAGAGGAGAATTACCACGTTAGCGTTGATTGCCATGTATTGCTATGGTACACATAGAGAGAGTGCCATGCATGTCCAAGAAGTTGCCATGCTACAGTAGGAGGAATTGCCGTGCTATGCAGAATGGCATACATGCTTTTAGTAATTGTCATGCCACATCACAGGTGCACTACTGGAAAAAGGCTTATAAGTGGCCTCATATTAGTGACCGGCGTGGACAAGTACTCATCACTTCTATTTTTGGAGAAGTAGCAGTGACGACTGACACCTCTTGCCCGTCACTTGTATTTATCGAGTAGTGGCGGGCAGAACTGATCACCCGCCACCGGTAAACTCTTTCAAGATTGCCCGCGTGATGAAAACTATGAGTAGTGAGAAGCGCACACCATGCCCGTTACTGGTGTATCAGTCAACAATGGCGGGCATGTATTGTGCCCGCCTTGGATACATTTTTAATCTGAAGGCAAATTAATGTAAATAGCCATAAGCTAGATGTGGCGGGCGCCTAAAGTCATCCGCCACACCTAAGTTATGTCCAAAAACTATCCACCATATACGTTAGGTGCATCAAGTTTTTGCCGTAACAGTGTCAAAATTTTACCACATACTACAGGTGTCCAATGAGTACACCATGGCAAGTCTCATCACATTCAAAGCTCGTCTGCACAGCCAAATATTGTTTTCCATTATAATTGTTGGAATGTCAACTAATGCTGGAAAAATAGCAAACCAATTCAAAAAATGAAAACATTTGAGCATGGGGCTTTCAATGGTGTCTATTACCCGTGGAAATTTGAACTTGAAATGATTTAAACCAAATCTACTACAATAACATAGTAGTGGCGAGCTCTTGCTTGCGCCGGCCACTAGTAGTGATGTGGCAGGCGTTTTCTCTGGCACGACATGGGTCAACCCATCCACGACAGTTTCACCCCCCCCCCTCCAAACCACCTCCCTCGCAAAAAGACGGTTTCAAAACTTCCCTCGGTACACTTTCTCAATTCTCCGCCGCGCGCGTCCCGCCCCAACCCCCAACCCTCGTTCCTCGCCGCCGCCACCTCTTCCTCAGGAGCAGATGGCTGGGAATGCTAGTCCGACAGGGCAAAAAATATCACAGACTACCCGACTGATGTTCTTTTGGATTCGGGCATGTGAAAACTAAGCATACTTGCTTCTTTTTCGTTGTCACCGGGCATGCGATCTGGCGCAGGTGTGATCTGGCATGTTGTGTGGATCAAAACAATTCTGAATTGGAATTTACTGGCGGACATATACAGGATAGCATTGGATGATGGCCTCCTGCATTCGTATCCACAGACTGATCTTCCTGTCCGCGGACGAATGCGGAAGAGAATTTACGAGCCGCGGTTGGAGATGCCCTTAAACAATGAAGGCTACACTAGCCATGCTAGGACGATAGCTGGTGTAGAGGAGAAGCATGCAGCTGGCAGGGACGATGAGAAAAATCCAACTCCCTCCCACGAAAGGAACACATTAAGATTGGTTGACACGATAACATTCAATCAACACCTATGTGCTTGAATAAAACAATGATGCCCAGTCAATGCAGGTTTATTGGTCGAAGGCATTAATTACATGTACCATGACGGACTAGCTTAAGACTAGCCACAATGGGTAGTAACATAGAGTAGTAACATGCGTATGTTACTAGTCTTTGTTACTATCTCTACAGTGGGGAGTAACATATGTGTGATAACATGCAATACTTCATTTATTACACTATAGACTCATCTTGTCTTGATATATGTGATGTTACTCATACTAGTAGTAACTAGCTATGTTACTACTTTCCTCTCTTTCTTCATTTATTGTTTGCCACATCATCTATTTTATCTAGAAATATGTGATGTTACTACCTATGTTACTCCCATTGTGGGTAGTCTAATAGTCTCGGCCGGTGATGATTAAGTCCCTAATGTCCCTAATGTCAGAGACTCTGGTTGTGTTCATCTAATAACTTTCTTTTGTTTCATCAAACCCAAGACGTTTCACATGATTTGTCTAAAGAATCCATCTTTCGTGTCAATCAGATTTATCCGTCCTACTCCTGGTCCTGGTTTTGTTACGCAAAATGCACCGCTTTGTATACTTAACAGGATGAACTACATCAAAGGCAACATAGACATATATTGGTTCTGAATCTACCCCAAACACAATGCTTGTACATGATTGTTCTAACATGATAGTTTTGTATCTACAAGTGTACATGATTAATTGAGAGGCTAGAAAATAACACGCACGCACACACACACATCACCCTATAACTCGGGTTTATGAATTATTTCAATTTAATTCAAACCCTTACGACTATGAGCCAACAATACTAGGAAAACCCCTATAGGCGACCACTTAATAGTGGCGCGGGTTACTAGGGCCGCGCTACTGCTACCTAATAGTAGCGCAAGCAAACAAAACGGGCTACCGACATGCTTTAGTAGCACGGGCACAGAAAGCCCATGCTACTACTAAGTGGTCCTCATCGTGTCCCCTAGACATGTTGTTGTAGTAGTAGTGCGGGACCTGAAACATGCGCTGCTAGCAAGCGTATAGTTGTAGTGCATGTGTGACACCTCGTGATACTACTTTGGACAGGCTGGGTCAGCTAGTGTTCCCCGCCTAGTAGTAGTGCGGGTGTTTGATGCCACAATACAACAACTGGCCTTTACTAGTAGCGCGCCGCCGCCGGAGGAAGCCGGCGAACAAATCTCGTCCGGCGGATGGCGGTGGCGGCCTCACCCTTCTTCCTGGGGGTGGACTCGGGCTGCGCGCAACGGCGACCCTGGGCGTCTGACATGGCGGCGGAGATAGGACGCTGGAGCGGCGGCTCCAGGGCTTGTCGGCGGGGCTGCGCATCCATGGCTGCCGGGGCAGTGTGGTGGTCAGCCATGGCGCGCGCGCTGGTGGCGGATCTGGGCGCCCCCTGCCCAGATTCGTCCTGCTGTGGGTGGTGGCGGCCCGTTGTGTCGCCGGCGCTTGCCTGCGCGTCCGGGGTGGTTCTCCACTCTGGCATGTGGAGGAGGTCGTCGGCGCGGCGGGTGCGTCGGATCTGGGTGTGGCTAGATCTGTGGCCAGCGTTGTCGGGGTCGGCTTGTTCGGCTGCCAGTGTGCGCGGGCGGTGGGTTCTAGCGCAAGATCTGGCCGCAGTCATCCGGCCCTGATCAATGGGCTTCTCTCCTGCGGGTTCCTGACGGTGCCGGCGTGGTTGCCGGGACCCTGGACGCGGGTGAAGCTGGTGGAGGAGATCCAGATTGGTGGAAACCCCTTGGTCGGCCCCGGTCGGCCGCGCCGACGACGACGCTCAAGGGCGCCGCTTTTCTTCATGGAGACACCGGTCTATGTCTGCTCCTGCATATCCCCCCTCTCCGCCTCTCGAGTGAAAACCCTAACTCCGGTGGGCGGCGGCGGCGTCCTTGACGCCGTGACCTTCCTGAAGGCGTCGCCTTGAGGGCTGAGGGGTGGTTGGCACTGTGTGGGTCCTTGACGGTTGCTGGTTGGATGACCTCTTCATTGTCCTTCGGTTTATGCACGTATTTGTGCTAGGCAGCTCTTTTCTGTAGCCATGACAGCTTCAGTAGGTTTATAGCCATGACAGCTTCAGCCTAAACTTGTGTGTTTCAGCGTGTTAACGTTTCTTGGTTGTGGCTTAGGGCATCTCCAGCCGCGCCCCCAAGAAGGCCCCCCAGGCGTTTTTTCGTCTGCCGGCGCCAAAAAATCGGCCCAGTCGCGCCCCCAAGAGCCCAGTTTTCGCCGGCTCGGGCCGAAATTGGCGCCGGCGGACCCAACCCGAACCCGGCGCTCTGGGGGTCGCTCGAGGGCGCTGGGCGAATCGTTTTTGGCGCGAAGAGCCGCGGGCCCGCCGCGTCAGCGACTCTACTCTCTTCTCGCCCCTTTGTCGTCCTCATCGCCTCGTTTTCCGCGGCGAATCAATGCCAAAGCTGCCGCGCGCTGCCGCGCCGGTCAGCCTCCATTGATGCCTCACGGGCGACGCAGTGAAGGCTGGGCGACGCGTCCCTCGGCCGCCACGCAATCACGCCACGCGTAACGCGCCGGCCAAGCCTACCACGCGGCGTCTCCGCCTATAAAAGCCGACAGCAAGCTCGCGGGAGAGACTCACCCCGATCATCCACCGACGACGCGCTCATTTCTCCCCCTTTCCTCCTCTCGCCGTCACCAGTTGAGATAGCATGGCCGAGCGTTTCCCAGGCGACGACGCGGCGGCAAACAGATTCGGGCGCCGTCATCTGCACGAGGACGAGGCTCGCCTCCTTTTCGAGGCCGAGTACCCGGTCCCGCCGGATATGCGGGTGCCCGGGGCGTGGAGGATCAGTGCCGGCGGCGTGCCGGTGCCCCCGGTACCCACCGGTGTGGCGCGGCGTGCGGAGATCTCACACATCCGCTCGTCCCTGCCGCATGCGGCGAGGGAGCGGCCCCGGTACGTGTTGGGGAACGTAGTAATTTCAAAATTTTCCTACGCACACGCAAGATCATGGTGATGCATAGCAACAAGAGGGGAGAGTGTGATCTACGTACCCTTGTAGATTGACAACGGAAGCGTTTGGTTGATGAAGTCGTACGTCTCCATGGCCCAACAGATCAAGCACCGAAACTACGGCACCTCCGAGTTCTAGCACACGTTCAGCTCGATGACGATCCCCGGACTCCGATCCAGCAATGTGTCGGGGAAGAGTTCCGTCAGCACGATGGCGTGGTGACGATCTTGATGTACTACTGACGCAGGGCTTCGCCTAAGCACCGCTACAATATTATCGAGGACTATGGTGGCAGGGGGCGCCGCACACGGCTAAGAATATGATCACGTGGATCAACTTGTGTCTCTAGGGGGTGCCCCTGCCTCCGTATATAAAGGCACAAAGGGGGGGGGGTGCGGCCGGCCTAGAGGTGGCGCGCCAGGAGGAGTCCTACTCCCTCCGGGAGTAGGATCCCCCCTCCCAATCCTAGTTGGAATAGGATTCGCGGAGGGGGAAAAAAGGAGAAGGGGGCCAGCCCCCTCTCCTTGTCCTATTCGGACCAAGGGAGGGGAGGGGCACGCGGCCCATCTCTGGTTGCCTCTTCTCTTTTCCACTAAGGCCCATATAGCTCCCGAGGGGTTCCGGTAACCTCCCGGTACTCCGGTAAAATCCCGATTTCACCCGGTACACTTCCGATATCCAAACATAGGCTTCCAATATATCAATCTTTATGTGTCGACCATTTCGAGACTCCTCGTCATGTCCGTGATCACATCCGGGACTCCAAAAAACCTTCGGTACATCAAAACGTATAAACTCATAATATAACTGTCATCGAAACCTTAAGCGTGCGGACCCTACGGGTTCGAGAACAATGTAGACATGACCGAGACACGTCTCCGGTCAATAACCAATAGCGGGACCTGGATGCCCATATTGGCTCCTACATATTCTACGAAGATCTTTATCGGTCAGACCGCATAACAACATACGTTGTTCCCTTTGTCATAGGTATGTTACTTGCCCGAGATTCGATCGTCGGTATCCAATACCTAGTTCAATCTCGTTACCGGCAAGTCTCTTTACTCGTTCCGTAATACATCATCCCGCAACTAACTCATTAGTTGCAATGCTTGCAAGGCTTAAGTGATGTGCATTACCGAGAGGGCCCAGAGATACCTCTCCGACGATCGGAGTGACAAATCCTAATCTCGAAATACGTCAACCCAACATGTACCTTTGGAGACACCTGTAGAGCACCTTTATAATCACCCAGTTACGTTGTAACGTTTGGTAGCACACAAAGTGTTCCTCCGGCACATGGGAGTTACATAATCTCATAGTCATAGGAACATGTATAAGTCATGAAGAAAGCAATAGCAACATACTAAACGATCGGGTGCTAAGCTAATGGAATGGGTCATGTCAATCAGATCATTCAACAAATGATGTGATCCCGTTAATCAAATGACAACTCTTTGTCCATGGTTAGGAAACATAACCATCTTTGATTAACGAGCTAGTCAAGTAGAGGCATACTAGTGACACTCTGTTTGTCTATGTATTCACACATGTATTATGTTTCCGGTTAATACAATTCTAGCATGAATAATAAACCTTTATCATGATATAAGGAAATAAATAATAACTTTATTATTGCCTCTAGGGCATATTTCCTTCAGTCTCCCACTTGCACTAGAGTCAATAATCTAGATTACATAGTAATGATTCTAACACCCATGGAGCTTTGGTGTTGATCATGTTTTGCTCGTGGAAGAGGCTTAGTCAACGGGTCTGCTACATTCAGCTCCGTATGTATCTTGCAAATCTCTATGTCTCCCACCTGGACTAGATCCCGGATGGAATTGAAGCGTCTCTTGATGTATTTGGTTCTCTTGTGAAATCTGGATTCCTTTGCCAAGGCAATTGCACCAGTATTGTCACAAAATATTTTCATTGGACCCGATGCACTAGGTGTGACACCTAGATCGGATATGAACTCCTTCATCCAGACTCCTTCGTTTGCTGCTTCCGAAGTAGCTATGTACTCCGCTTCACATGTAGATCCCGCCACGACGCTTTGTTTAGAACTGCACCAACTGACAGCTCCACCGTTCAATGTAAACACGTATCCGGTTTGCGATTTAGAATCATCCAGAAATTCTATATCATTTCCGATTAATAATATGTCATCCACATATAATATCAGAAATGCTACAGAGCTCCCACTCACTTGCTTGTAAATACAGGCTTCTCCAAAAGTCTGTATAAACCCAAATGCTTTGATCACACTATCAAAGCGTTTATTCCAACTCCGAGAGGCTTGCACCAGTCCATAAATGGATCGCTGGAGCTTGCACACTTTGTTAGCTCCCTTTGGATCGACAAAACCTTCCGGTTGCATCATATACAACTCTTCTTCCAGAAATCCATTTAGGAATGCAGTTTTGACATCCATCTGCCAAATTTCATAATCATAAAATGCGGCAATTGCTAACATGATTTGGTCAGACTTAAGCATCGCTACGGGTGAGAAGGTCTCATCGTAGTCAACCCCTTGAACTTGTCGAAAACCTTTTGCGACAAGTCGAGCTTTGTAGACAGTAATATTACCGTCAGCGTCAGTCTTCTTCTTGAAGATCCATTTATTCTCAATTGCTTGCCGATCATCGGGCAAGTCATCCAAAGTCCATACTTTGTTCTCATACATGGATCCCATCTCAGATTTCATGGCTTCAAGCCATTTTGCGGAATCTGGGCTCACCATTGCTTCTTCATAGTTCGTAGGTTCATCATGATCTAGTAGCATGATTTCCAGAACAGGATTACCGTACCACTCTGGCGCGGATCTTACTCTGGTTGATCTACGAGGCTCAGTAGTATCTTGTCCTGAAGTTTCATGATCATTATCATTAGCTTCCTCGCTGATTGGTGTAGTTGTCGTAGAAACAGGTTTCTGTGATGTACTAGTTTCCAATAAGGGAGCAGGTATAGTTACCTCGTCAAGTTCTACTTTCCTCCCACTCACTTCTTTCGAGAGAAACTCCTTCTCTAGAAAGGATCCATTCTTAGCAACGAATGTCTTGCCTTCGGATCTGTGATAGAAGGTGTACCCAATAGTCTCCTTTGGGTATCCTATGAAGACACATTTTTCCGATTTGGGTTCGAGCTTATCAGGTTGAAGCTTTTTCACATAAGCATCGCAGCCCCAAACTTTAAGAAACGACAACTTTGGTTTCTTGCCAAACCATAGTTCATAAGGTGTCGTCTCAACGGATTTTGATGGTGCCCTATTTAACATGAATGCGACCGTCTCTAAAGCATAACCCCAAAACGATAGCGGTAAATCAGTAAGAGACATCATAGATCGCACCTTATCTAGTAAAGTACGATTACGACGTTCGACACACCATTACGCTGTGGTGTTCCGGGTGGTGTGAGTTGCGAAACTATTCCGCATTGCTTCAAATGTACACCAAACTCGTAACTCAAATATTCTCCTCCACGATCAGATCGTAGAAACTTTATTTTCTTGCTACGATGATTTTCAACTTCACTCTGAAATTCTTTGAACTTTTCAAATGTTTCAGACTTATGTTTCATTAAGTAGATATACCCATATCTCCTTAAGTCATCTGTGAAGGTGAGAAAATAACGATATCCACCACGAGCCTCAATATTCATCGGACCACATACATCTGTATGTATGATTTCCAACAAATCTGTTGCTCTCTCCATAGTACCGGAGAACGGTGTTTTAGTCATCTTGCCCATGAGGCACGGTTCGCAAGTACCAAGTGATTCA
Organism: Triticum aestivum; assembly: GCF_018294505.1. NCBI lineage: Eukaryota > Viridiplantae > Streptophyta > Magnoliopsida > Poales > Poaceae > Triticum > Triticum aestivum. The sequence goes on from NC_057800.1 coordinate 10,756,159, forward strand.
TAATCAAGTGGTTCTAAAAGCCCATCAGTATGGAGTTTCTTCATGCGCTTTATACCGATATGACCTAAACGGCAGTGCCACAAATAAGTTGCACTATCATTATCAACTCTGCATCTTTTGGCTTCAACATTATGAATATGTGTGTTACTACTATCGAGATTCATCAAAAATAGACCACTCTTCAAAGGTGCATGACCATAAAAGATATTACTCATATAAATAGAACAACCATTATTCTCTGATTTAAATGAATAACCGTCTCGCATTAAACAAGATCCAGATATAATGTTCATGCTCAATGCTGGCACCAAATAACAACTATTTAGGTCTAATACTAATCCCGAAGGTAGATGTACAGGTAGCGTGCCGACCACGATCAGATCGACTTTGGAACCATTTCCCACGCGCATCGTCACCTCGTCCTTTGCCAGTGTTCGCTTAATCCGTAGTCCCTGTTTCGAGTTGCAAATATTAGCAACAGAACCAGTATCAAATACCCAGGTGCTACTGCGAGCTCTAGTAAGGTACACATCAATAACATGTATATCACATATACCTTTGTTCACCTTGCCATCCTTCTTATCTGCCAAATACTTGGGGCAGTTCCGCTTCCAGTGACCAGTCTGCTTGCAGTAGAAGCACTCAGTTTCAGGCTTAGGTCCAGACTTGGGTTTCTTCTCTTAAGCAGCAACTTGCTTGCTGTTCTTCTTGAAGTTCCCCTTCTTCTTCCCTTTGCCCTTTTTCTTGAAACTAGTGGTCTTGTTGACCATCAACACTTGATGCTCCTTTTTGATTTCTACCTCCGCAGCTTTCAGCATTGCGAAGAGTTCGGGAATAGTCTTATTCATCCCTTGCATATTATAGTTCATCACAAAGCTCTTGTAGCTTGGTGGCAGTGATTGGAGAATTCTGTCAATGACGCAATCATCTGGAAGATTAACTCCCATCTGAATCAAGTGATTATTATACCCAGACATTTTGAGTATATGCTCACTGACAGAACTGTTCTCCTCCATCTTGTAGCTATAGAACTTATTGGAGACTTCATATCTCTCAATCCGGGCATTTGCTTGAAATATTAACTTCAACTCCTGGAACATCTCATATGCTCCATGACGTTCAAAACGTCGTTGAAGTCCCGATTCTAAGCCGTAAAGCATGGCACACTGAACTATCGAGTAGTCATCAGCTTTGCTCTGCTAGACGTTCATAACATCTGGTGTTACTCCAGCAGCAGGCCTGGCACCCAGCGGTGCTTCCAGGACGTAATTCTTCTGTGCAGCAATGAGAATAATCCTCAAGTTATGGACCCAGTCCGTGTAATTGCTACCATCATCTTTCAACTTTGCTTTCTCAAGGAACGCATTAAAATTCAACGGAACAACATCACGGGCCATCTATCTACAATCAAATATACATAAGCAAGATACTATCAGGTACTAAGTTCATGATAAATTTAAGTTCAATTAATCATATTACTTAAGAACTCTCACTTAGATAGACATCCCTCTAATCTTCTAAGTGATCACGTGATCCAAATCAACTAAACCATAACCGATCATCACGTGAAATGGAGTAGTTTTCAATGGTGAACATCACTATGTTGATCATATCTACTATATGATTCACGCTCGATCTTTTGATCTCAGTGTTCCGAGGGCATATCTGTATATGCTAGGCTCGTCAAGTTTAACCTGAGTATTCTGCGTGTGCAAAACTGGCTTGCACCCGTTGTAGATGGACGTAGAGCTTATCACACCCGATCATCACGTGGTGTCTGGGCACGACGAACTTTGGCAACGGTGCATACTCAGGGAGAACACTTTTATCTTGATAATTTAGTGAGAGATCATCTTATAATGCTACCGTCAATCAAAGCAAGATAAGATGCATAAAAGATAAACATCACATGCAATCAATATAAGTGATATGATATGGCCATCATCATCTTGTGCCTGTGATCTCCATCTCCGAAGCACCGTCATGATCACCATCGTCACCAGCGCGGCACCTTGATCTCCATCGTAGCATCGTTGTCGTCTCGCCAATCTTATGCTTCCACGACTATCGCTACCACTTAGTGATAAAGTAAAGCATTACAGCGCGATTGCATTGCATACAATGAAGCGACAACCATATGGCTCCTGCCAGTTGCCGATAACTTGGTTACAAAACATGATCATCTCCTACAATAAAATTTAGCATCATGTCTTGACCATATCATATCACAACATGCCCTGCAAAAACAAGTTAGACGTCCTCTACTTTGTTGTTGCAAGTTTTACGTGGCTGCTACGGGCTTAAGCAAGAACCAATCTTACCTACGCATCAAAACCACAACGATAGTTTGTCAAGTTGGTGTTGTTTTAACCTTCGCAAGGACCGGGCGTAGCCACACTCGGTTCAACTAAAGTTGGAGAAACTGTCACCCACAAGCCACCAATGTGCAAAGCACGTCGGGAGAACCGGTCTCGCGTAAGCGTACGCGTAATGTCGGTCCGGGCCGCTTCATCCAACAATACCGCCGAACCAAAGTATGACATGCTGGTAAGCAATATGACTTATATCGCCCACAACTCACTTGTGTTCTACTCGTGCATATAACATCAACACATAAAACCTAGGCTCGGATGCCACTGTTGGGGAACGTAGTAATTTCAAAATTTTCCTACGCACACGCAAGATCATGGTGATGCATAGCAACGAGAGGGGACAGTGTGATCTACGTACCCTTGTAGATCGACAACGGAAGCGTTTGGTTGATGTAGTCGTACGTCTCCACGGCCCGACCGATCAAGCACCGAAACTACGGCACGAAACTACGGCACCTCCGAGTTCTAGCACACGTTTAGCTCGATGACGATCCCCGAACTCCGATCCAGCAAAGTGTCGGGGAAGAGTTCCGTCAGCACAACGGCGTGGTGACGATCTTGATGTACTACTGACGCAGGGCTTCGCCTAAGCACCGCCACAATATTATCGAGGACTATGGTGGCAGGGGGCGCCGCACACGGCTAAGAATATGATCACGTGGATCAACTTGTGTCTCTAGGGGGTGCCCCTGCCTCCGTATATAAAGGCTCAAAGGGGGGGGTGCGGCCGGCCTAGAGGTGGCGCGCCAGGAGGAGTCCTACTCCCTCCGGGAGTAGGATCCCCCCCCCCCAATCCTAGTTGGAATAGGATTCGCGGAGGGGGGGAAAGGAGAAGGGGGGTCGGCCCCCTCTCCTTGTCCTATTCGGACCAAGGGAGGGGAGGGGCGCGCGTCCCATCTCTGGTTGCCTCTTCTCTTTTCCACTAAGGCCCATATAGCTCCCGGGGGGTTCCGGTAACCTCCCGGTACTCCGGTAAAATCCCGATTTCACCCGGAACACTTCCGATATCCAAACATAGGCTTCCAATATATCAATCTTTATGTCTCGACCATTTCGAGACTCCTCGTCATGTCCGTGATCACATCCGGGACTCCGAACAACCTTCGGTACATCAAAACGTATAAACTCATAATATAACTGTCATCGAAACCTTAAGCGTGCGGACCCTACGGGTTCGAGAACAATGTAGACATGACCGAGACACGTCTCCGGTCAATAACCAATAGCGGGACCTGGATGCCCATATTGGCTCCTACATATTCTACGAAGATCTTTATCGGTCAGACCGCATAACAACATACGTTGTTCCCTTTGTCATCGGTATGTTACTTGCCCGAGATTCGATCGCCGGTATCCAATACCTAGTTCAATCTCATTACCGGCAAGTCTCTTTACTCGTTCCGTAATACATCATCCCGCAACTAACTCATTAGTTGCAATGCTTGCAAGGCTTAAGTGATGTGCATTACCGAGAGGGCCCAGAGATACCTCTCCGACAATTGGAGTGACAAATCCTAATCTCGAAATACGTCAACCCAACATGTACCTTTGGAGACACCTGTAGAGCACCTTTATAATCACCCGGTTATGTTGTGACGTTTGGTAGCACACAAAGTGTTCCTCTGGCACACGGGAGTTACATAATCTCATAGTCATAGGAACATGTATATGTCATGAAGAAAGCAATAGCAACATACTAAACGATCGGGTGCTAAACTAATGGAATGGGTCATGTCAATCAGATCATTTGACTAATGATGTGATCCCGTTAATCAATTGACAACTCTTTGTCCATGGTTAGGAAACATAACCATCTTTGATTAACGAGCTAGTCAAGTAGAGGCATAGTAGTGACACTCTATTTGTCTATGTATTCACACATGTATTATGTTTCCGGTTAATACAATTCTAGCATGAATAATAAACCTTTATCATGATATAAGGAAATAAATAATAACTTTATTATTGCCTCTAGGGCATATTTCCTTCAGTACGTCCCCGACAGCCCAATCTGGGAGCCGTACTTCCGCCGCCGGCACCACAAGCAGCTCGAGGCCACCAACGGCGTCGTGCCCTCCGGAAGGTTCAACGCCGTCGGCCGACGTCGGTGGTGGGGCGTGCCCGGGCGCACATTGGAGTCCGTCCTCAAGTACATCGAGGGCGCCAACACGCCGCGCCTCGAGTACCCTGCTCCCCCATCCTTCTCACACCGCCGGGGCCGCTGGGGAAGCTCCTGAACGCCGAGGCGCATGGAGACTGGGGTGTCCTCCTCCTCGTCCGGTGGCTCTCCCTGCCTCCACCTCCGCCCCGTCAAGCCGGAGCCCCAGGACACGCCTATCAGCGCACGAACCCGCAGCTCCGGCGCCCTCGTCGAGCCCAAGGTGGAGTCCAGCCTCCCCCCGGAGTACGAGGAGATAGCCCGGCACGGCTTCTCCGACGAGGACGCCATGCGGTGGTCGCGTGAGGACTACGTGCGCGGGGAGATGGTCCGGCAGCGCCGGGCCCTGGAGGAGATCGCCGCCCGCAAACGTGGGCGCGAGGACGAGGACGGTGTCATCGTCCTCGATAGCAACGATGACGACGCCCCCGGACCGTCCAACCCGCCGCGCCAACCGGGGGAGGGATGCAGCAGGGACGGCGGAGGCGTAGGCGGGGGCGACGACGACGACGACGACGACGGTGACTACACGCGGTTCTACAGCCTCCTCGGCATGTAGAACCGCCTGGGCGGGCGGCGAGGGAGACGGCGGGGGTAGCCCGCGGTAGTTTTTTTTTCTTTTTTTATAAAATATGTTTAAATTTGAACGAACTCTCCCGTGTTTGCGCCGAATTTGAACATTTTAAAAATCCGTGGGGGGCCGCGACTGGGGGGCATCACGCTCCCAGTGCGCGGTTTAGCACCGGTGCGCCCCCAGGGGGTGATTTTTTGCCCCTCCTGGGGGGCCAACGGCTGGAGATGCCCTTAGAAAGCGTGTGAGGGCCGTCGATCTTGATCCACCCGTTGTAACGCCCCGAGACCGATGTGCCAGGTGTCTTCCTATTATTCGCTCTTGTTGCTTTGTCATTGCTTGCGTGTCATGCATTGCATATCATGTCATCATGTGCATTTCATTTGCATACATGTTTGTCTCATGCATTCGAGCATTTTCCCTGTTGTCCGTTTTGCAATCCGGCGCTCCGTTCTCCTCCGGTGGTCATTTCTACCTTTCTTTCATGTGTGGGGATTAAACATTTCCGAATTGGACCGAGACTTGCCAAGCGGCCTTGGTTTACTACCGGTACACCGCCTGTCAAGTTTCGTACCATTTGGACTTCGTTTGATGCTCCAACGGTTAACCGAGGGACTGAAAAGGCCTCGTGTGTGTTGCAGCCCAACACCCCTTCAATTTGGCCCAAAACCCACCTAAACCTGCTCCATCATCTAGAGCGTTTGATCATGATCGCGCGGCCAAAAACCGCACCTCATTTGGACTCTCCTATCTCCCTCTATGCCTATTTAAACCTCCCCCGAAATTCGGATCTCCTTCTTCCCCCGTAACCCTAAAAATTCCCTCTCGCCCGCCGAACATGTCCGTCCCGGGGCCGAACAGGATCCCGCCGCCGCGCCCAGCCACTCCCAGGCCGCCACCTGGCCTCGGCCGCCGCCTCCACCACGCGGCCCGCGGGACCCGGATCGGGCCCGCGCGTGCCCGCGCCGCCGCCGCCGTTCGCCCGCAGCGCCCGTCGCCGCCCGCCTCGTCCTCCTTCGCCGCGCCGCCTCCCCGCCTCCTCTCGCCGGACTTCCGCCGTCGCGCCATAGCCGGCCGGAGGGGAGCTCCAGCCCGGCCGCCGCGTCCTCCCTCCGCCGCCCGCACGCCCCAAGACGCCGGCCACCCTCGCCGGCCTCGCTCCCGCGCCGCTCCGTCCCCGCGCCCCTCGCCGGCCACCGCGGCCCCAGCTCCGGCGAAGCCCCTCCGACGATCCTCGGCCACCGCGCCCTGCTACAGTGATTCGGCCCGATCCAGATCTGGATCCACTTCGAGGGTTGACTTTTTCATCCCCGAACCCTAATATTTTGCAATCTTTGACATGTCATATCTCCACATCCGTAGCTCCATTTTTGGCATATAGCATATCAAAATGTTCACCTCAGAGAGTACATCATTTCATTCCATTGCATCATTTTCATTTGAGTTCATCTTGATGCCCGAAATGCTATTAGAAGAGGGCTACTTGAGATAATTGTCAGATCTGTTACTCCATTTAGATATTTGTCATTTTTGCCATGATTATTGTGTGCATGATATGCCCTGATGCTCTACATATGTTTTGTTAAGGGTTTTGTCATCTTTCCAGAGGTGCAACCCATGTATTTTTGTGGTGTGTATGGTGACTAGTGCAAGCTTGCAAAGTGAGGCACTTGGTAATTCTGTTTTCAGGGACTTTAGCATTTCCACTGTCATTGAGCTGTTTATCTCATGTTGTCATATGCTCATGTTGTTTCTGAGAGATTCGTGCCTCTTTTGAGGATGATCAGTAAGGATGTTTTATTAATCTTGTAGTGCTCTATCCATCCATGTCTTTGTTTGTAATTATGGAGCACCCTAGCTTGAGTCAATCGAGCTCTACTTTTGCTACTTTGTGAATCTGGACAGATTGTCAACTTGTTTGCAATTTTTTCGATGTTGTTTTAGTTGATCCGTGCATGCTATGCCATTATTCTTGCCATGTCTAGCTTGAATTTTGTGTGTTCTTGATAGATGTATGCTTATCTTATCATGACTTGCTCCGTAGTGAGAGCATCGAGCTCGTAAACATGCCTACTTGAGTTATGTTTCAGCATGTGCCAGTTTTCACTAAGTCTGAAAACTGATTATGCTTTTGCTATGTTCACGTGCTTGTTAGTATATTTTCTGATCCCTTTTGGCTCAAGGTCACTAAGGGACTTTTTTTAAGCTATTTGAGTAGCTCCATGCCATGTCTTACTTTATCATGTTCAGGTCCTGTAGCATGTAGTTTTGTTGCTCCGAAGAGTGCTACTTGGTCTGAAATTCCAGAAAGTGTTAATTTCACTAAGTCTGAGATCTGTTTTCCATATGCATTTTTGCCATGCTTGTTTGAACCTGTTAATGGATGAATTGGCCGTAGCTCAGTGCTAGACTTTTGTTAAGCATCTTGAATGCATCCCTGCCATGTATTTTGTTGCCATGTTTGAGTGCTGTAGCATGTTCATCTCATTGCATTTAGATGGCTACTTGCTGTAAATCGCAGACCGGTGTCATTTTTGAATCGCTTGCCATTTCCAAACCGTAACTCCGATTCCGGCGTTCTTTATATCGTTTTCAAGCAATTTCATCTCATCTTTCCAGTGGCATACTTGGATTCCCAAGTTGAGGCCAGGTTCATGCATTCCCTTTCATATCTTGCATATGCATCCCGCATCGCATCCCGCATAGCATATCATCATTGCATCATATTGTTTGTTCCTTGCACGTGGTTGATTGTGTCCTTGTTGCTTGTTTGTCTTGTTTGGGTAGAGCCGGGAGACGAGTTCGCTAACTAGGAGCCCGTTGAGTTTGCTTTCGAGGATCCAGTCAACTCTGACAGCTTTGCAGGCAAGATGATCATACCCTCGAAATCACTACTATCTTTGCTATACTAGATTGCTCGCTCTTTTGCTATGCCAATGCTACGATGCCTACCACTTGCTTTCAAGCCTCCCTAATTGCCATGTCAAACCTCTAACCCACCTTGTCCTAGCAAACCGTTGATTGGCTATGTTACCGCTTTGCTCAGCCCCTCTTATAGCGTTGCTAGTTGCAGGTGAAGATTGAAGGCCGTTCCTTGTTGGAACATTTATTTACTTGTTGGGATATCATTATATTATCTTGTTATCTTAATGCATCTATATACTTGGTGAAGGGTGGAAGGCTCGGCCTCTCGCCTGGTGTTTTGTTCCACTCTTGCCTCCCTAGTTTCCGTCATATCGGTGTTATGTTCCCAGATTTTGCGTTCCTTACGCGGTTGGGTTATAATGGGAACCCCTTGATAGTTCGCCTTGATTAAAGCTTTTCCAGCAATGCCCAACCTTGGTTTTACCATTTGCCACCTAGCCTCTTTTTCCCTTGGGTTTCCGGAGCCCGAGGGTCATCTTATTTAAACCCCCCCAGGCCAGTGCTCCTCTAGGTGTTGGTCCGAACTAGAGTCCTGTGCAGCGCCCCGTCGGGGAAACTCGAGGTTTGGTTTTAGTTGTATGGAGAGCTCATCTGAGTGTGCCCTGAGAACGAGATATGTGCAGCTCCTATCGGGATTTGTCGGCACATTCGGGCGGTGTTGCTGGTCTTGTTTTAACCTGTCGAAGTGTCTTGAAGAACCGAGATACCGAGTCTGATCGGAACGTCTTGGGAGGAGGTCTATTCCTTTGTTGACCGTGAGAGCTTGTCATGGGCTAAGTTGGGACTCCCCTGCAGGGATTTGAACTTTTGAAAGCCGTGCCCGCGGTTATGGGCAGATGGGAATTTGTTAATGTCCGGTTGTAGATAACTTGAACCTTAACTTAATTAAAAGGAATAAACCGAGTGTGTTACCGTGATGGCCTCTTCTCGGTGGAGTCCGGGAAGTGGACACGGTGTTGGAGTAATGTTTGCGCAGGTTGCTCTCTAGTTTCTCGCTCGCGCTTTGCCTCCTCTTCTCGCTCTCTTTTGCGAATAAGTTAGCCACCATATATGCTAGTCGCTTGCTACAGCTCCACATATATTTACCTTGCCTTACCTATTAAGCTTAAATAGTCTTAATCGCGAGGGTGCGAGATTGCTGAGTCCCTGTGGCTCACAGATTACTATTACACCAGATGCAGGTCCTGATGATTCCGCTCCAGGTGACGCGCTCGAGCTCAAGTGGGAGTTCGACGAGGACTCTCAGCGATACTATGTTTCTTTTCCTGATGATCAGTAGTGGTGCCCAGTTGGGGGTGATCGGGACCATGTCGCTTCTTGGGTTGTCTTTTATTTTGGCGCCGTAGTCGGGCCATGAGTGTTTGGATGATGTATGTTATTTATGTACTTGATTGACGTGGCGAGTGTAAGCCAACTATGTTATCCCTTTTCTTTATCTATATTACATGGGATGTTTGTGATGATTGCCTGACTTGCGACATATGCCTTCAATGTGATTATGCCTCTAAGTCGTGCCTCGACACGTGGGAGATATAGTCGCATCGAGGGTGTTACACCCGTGGTCTCTCCTTTTTTTTCATTTGCCCTGAGATGAATATAAGGAAATTAATGGGAGACGCGCTGATGGAAATAACTGCCGCACTGCAAGAGACCAGACTAGGGAGAGAAAATTTTTATTTGGCCTGGACTCACTGTATTACAGCAAGTTGCTCAAGAATTTATTTTTCAATAAAAGCAAAGGGCCATGGTACAGCGTTCATGTTGAGTCCGGCTAGGCGTTTGCTTGCCTGTGTCCGCGTGTTGTGTCCGTGTAGGTTTAGGTTTTGTGTTTAGTTCGGTCAGGTCGGCCTTTATATATACACCACAGTTTGTGTAAGTTTGTATCCTGAGAAAAAGGAGAAACATATGCACGCTGACAACAGCTTGCATGGAAACGTCTCTTTTAATGCCCGGCCGCGGCCGCAGCGCCAGCGACGAGGGATCCGGACCGGCCCGCTCACGCACCACATGCCTCCGTTCCCAAATCAATGTCGACGAGGATGGCGCCGGAGTGGCCTGCAACCGCCGCAGCGGTAAGCGCCTCCGCGCACAGACCCATGCCAGCCAGGAGGGCGACGGCCGCTCACCGGAGCCGCCTGCCTCCCTGCCGGACAGCGAAGATATGCTCCGGGAGATCCTCCTCCGCCTCCCCCTAGACCTATACTCTCTTCCCCGCGCCTCCGCCGTGTGCAAGCAGTGGCGAGGCATCCTCGCCGACCCCAAGTTCCTCCGCCGGTTCTACGCGCACCACCGCAAGCCGCCCCTCCTCGGCTTCTTCCATTGCGGCAGCACACAGACCCCGTTCATGCCCGTCCTGGCCCCCGCTCCCGACCGCATCACCCCTGGGCGCTTCTCCCTTGGACACTACAGCAAACGCATCCTGCTTGATTCCCGCCACGGCCGCGTCCTGGTCTTAGACTTGCAGCATAAAGAAGTCGTCGTTTGTAATCCTATCACAAACAAACATCACCGTGTGCCCATTCCGCCCGAGTACAACGGACGCTTCTTTAACACGGCAGTGCTTTGTGCTGCTAGTGACCAGGGCCATGTGCACGGCGGCTGTCACTTATGCCCCTTCAAGGTGGTCTTGGTGTCCTATAGAGAGAATAAGCACCCCTATGCATGCGTTTACTCCTCGGAGACTGCCACATGGGGCAATGTCATCTCAACAGAGGCTTCAGATGATACTGTAATTGGTCCTTGTCATAGCACCCTTATAGATAATGTCCTTTACTGGCCAGCTAAGAAAAAAGGAGATGACATAGTTGAGTTTGATTTGGGCACGCAGAACCTTAATGTTATCAAGGGGCCTCCATGTATGAATATGAATGGTTTCGACAACTTTCATATCATTGACGCAGAGGATGGCGCCGTTGGTCTTGTCGCTTTGTCTCGCCAGCTTAACCTTCAAATGTGGCGGAGGAAGGTCGATTGTCGGGGTGTTACCACATGGTTGTTGCAGAAGACTGTTTCATTGGGTGAACTTCTTAAGATCCCTTCTTGGACTATGAGAAGGATTGAACCGCTCAAAGTGGTGGGTTATGATGAGGATACTGATGTAATCTTTATAGAGAGTCACGATGGTGTGTATATGGTTCAGCCAAAGTCAATGCAAGCCAGGAAACTTAATGGAATCAGCTCTACATATTACTGCTATACTTTAGCGAGTCTCTGTGTACTAGGTGATTGATCATCCTTGGTCTTTATATATATCTTAGAATGAACACAGCCTATTTTATGTTCTGTACATGAACTTAGCAAGCAATTTCCTTGTAAACAATTTTTATTTTCTCAATTTTTATGCACAGAAATAAATTCCCTTTCTTGCCTTGAAATCTATTTATTTAAAAAAGAATACCCAATATCATATTTGTTCCTAGTGTTTCTTGTTTTGGCATAGTATTGGCTGGTTGACATGATGATAATTGAATTCGTTACATGAGGAAATGTATAGGTCCATTTTTCTTACAAGCTAAATTCTCCATTATGAGGTAGCTAAGTATATTCCTTCTATGAATATGCCTTGCATGCTACAACAGACGTGGTTTTGTTTTACCTATTGCTAGTATCGAGACTGACTTATCCATTTGTCTTCTCTTATCTATAGAAATAAGTTATATAAATGAATTATCTTGCTCAACATATATTTGTCAGCTCATTTTTTGAACTGTTTCATGTTGCCTTCTCATATCCATTTATCTTTATTGTGTGATTGTTGTTAATTGTCGGAGTTCTTATGCTTCTAGGCACAACCATTGCCAGTGGAACCAATGGAGTTGAAATATTAGGATGACTGTGTGGTTTGATGTGCTAATGTGCAGAAATAGTTCAAGTGGTAAGATCTTGTAAAGATACTTTAAGATAGTATGTGAGATTGGTACTGTTTGATGTTGACTTTGGATAATATGTATGGCTGCCAATATATATGGGTAGTATGCACTCTCAATCTAGTGCCCATTTGGCTATAGGGATTTGCACTGCACATGCTAATAACATGGACAAACAGTTAAAATGAAGGTGATGCCAAGTAAAAAATGACTTTATGTTGGATCATAAGTGAATTATGCAGATCTTCCACATGTTGTATGCCCATAGTTCTCCCTTATTTTGGACGTTTCACATTCTATAAGTTCAAAGAAATGTATTAGTAGCTCATTTTGTGATTACAAACATCAATCTCATCATTCAACTCTCCCCGCTGGCAAATTCATGTGAAAATGTTGAAGGGTTTATTTTGTTGTAATCGTATATAGCAAAAAAAATATGATATAGCTCTTGGTTTTTTGAGGCTGTATGATATAACTCTTCTTTATGCTACGTTATTGAGCTGACCATGGGTTTGTGCACGTCTTGTTCATACACTATGTTTTTTTTAGAAAAGGAGGAAGCCTCCCGGCCTCTGCATCTGGGCCATGCATACGGCCACTTTATTAATTATTCTCATAAGATCTTACAAAGTCATACAACAGCAAGACTAAAGCCACCGTCTAAGCAACAACTGTCGCTACATCTATCCAATTGATGAAGGGGCGCAGATAGTCTGGGCCTAATACCAAACAGACATCGCAGCCAAACCTAAACATCTAAGACATGAGGTCCCAACCAGGACGCCTGCCGGGTATGGGGTACCTCCAGTCCGGCGCACTCCTCAACCAGGACGCCTGCCGGGTATGAGGCCACCGCAGCCGTCTGCCACCAATCCATCTTCAGAGCTGTACTGTTGCATGTACCGTGCCAGGTCTCTCTGCCATCGACGCCACCACGACGCCCGACAGCGTCGTCCTCCTGCGCGAGTCCATCCTCCCACAGCGAACTCCGAATCTGCACTGCACCACGCCGTCAAGATCCTTCTCCATCAGTGTGTAGGATGAATCACCGCTCCACGAAAGAATCCGTCCTCTAGTCCCTCGATCACATGTGTACCTCCAAGAATGACGCCCCCAAGGAAGGAACGACACCAGAGCGTCGCCATCATCCGATCATCCGATACAGGGTTTCCTCCGGAGGTAGCAGAGAGTGGCCTTGAACTTCTCCACGACGATGCCTTCAAGAAGGGAACGACGCAGATAGCGCCGCCAGCGCCGGCCTTAGCAGACGCCGAAGGCAAGTTTTCACCCAGATCCGTTCGAAGGGATCCAACTCTCGTGCACGGGCCGTCGTCACCACCAGCACCACCAGGCAGAATCCTAGAGCACCGGTAGATCAGCGAGCCGCCAGCACCACCGCATCCAGATCGCCGGCCACGCCGGGCCGCCGCCATCCCCCGCGCCGTCCGGGTCAGTGACGGAGCCGCCGACCGCGCATAGGGACCGCCGCCGCCTGCACACGCCAAAGCGTCGCCGAAAGCCCAGCGCCCGCCACCGCTTGCCGAGGGCTGCCGTCGCGCACAACCAGCCAGCCGACCACCTCCGGTGGAGGAGGAGGCCACCACCGCCACACTCGGGGCCGGAGACCCCGGCTTCCTCGTGCTGCGGGACTAGCCCAGGAACCCGCAAACTGATGTTGGAGATGTTGAGATGCAGCCGGTGCAACAACCTGGGTGGCTGCCCGTCTGAACGACCTAGATCGGGCGCGTCCACCGCCGCCGCCACACGCTGCCCTTGACTGTCCGCCATCGCAGTTGCAGATCCTGGCCGCCGCGTCCCCGCGACACTGCCGTTGAACGGATGGTGCGGAACACCGCCGCCTCGATCCGATCTATGGCCGAGGAGATCCACCGCTGCTGCCACGCCACACGGGCTTTGCCCGGCGACGCCTCCGGCAGCGGCGGCGGGAGGGAGGAGCTTGGTCTGGAGGACGCCTCGAGCCGGCCGGCGGGGGCTGCTCCGGTGCGACCCGGCGTGGCCGCACGGGAGCAGGGTCGGGCCTTTGAATTGTAGTCTAGCCAAGTATGTTACATAGGTGTATCTTTATCGATATTGGGTTCCGACAAAGTAATGCTTTTTGTTTTGCCCAGGTGAAGGGCTGCAGTTGTCTGTTTGTTTTGCCCAGGTGAAGGGCTGCAGTTGTCAGTTTGTCTCATACATGTGGTCGGCAGTGTTTATATGTTATCTGGAAAAACTTACTATGCCTTAGTCTAGCCAAGTATGTAATGTACCAAGATGCTTTTGAACCTATCTGGGGAATTTCAGCTTGATTATCCTAGTATTATTTCAAGGGCGGGTGCTAGGCGCCGGCGCGCCGGCCCAAATTTGGGCCGGTCGCCGCACAACTGAAGGATCTTCCCATTAACCGCGGTTGGATTGAAGCGGTATTCGTTCTTCGTCCAGCTCTCACGCGTACAGGAGGAAAAGAAGGAAAAAAGTCAACCAAATAGCACATCTCACGCGAGGGGAAATAACGGACGGCGACGACTGCCAACCCTGTCACAGCACTGCTCAAAGAGGAAAAGCATCCACATGATTGTTGTTGCGCCGTCTCTATTTGCCCCTTCCTCCTCAGAGGTTGCAACCTCGTTGGCTGGTCGCCGGCCTTCAACTCCGGCCGTCGCCGATTGCGATATCCATCGTCATCTGGTTCCAGCTCCCGCCGCGGATGGTTCCAACAAGCCGTGGTGTCAGACGTAGCACGCCGCAGGACCACCGTGCCGTCGTCGCAGCACCACCGCGCCGCCGGTGCAGCTCTCAGAGGCACCACTCGCACCCCGTTGAAGCTTTTTTTCTCGCGTCGGTTGAAATTTTTTCCCACGCTGGTCGAAGCTTTTTTCCACCGTTCACGTTCGCTGCACAAGGTTGCACGAATGATGGCCACCGATCATCACCATTGAACATATAAAGCCTTCTAGAGTGGTAGTCACGACGAAGGTGGCCACGTCGCCTTTAATTCGCCATGAACAGTACTTATGCCACCGCCTGTTATTTCGTGCCCCGCCAAGGGCATTTTCGTCATTTCGTCCACGTCGCCTTTAATTCGCTATGAACAGTACTCATGCCACCGCCTGTTATTTTCGTGCCCCGCCAAGGGTATTTTCGTCATTTCGTCCAGGCGTATAAAAGGCAGCCTCCCCATGGAGAAGACCTAGCCGCCGCCTCCCGTCCCACTCGCCTCCTCCTCGTCGCCCTCCTCCCTCTCTCTCGCTAACCCCTCTCTCTCCCCATTGCGCCGGCCAGTTCCGGCCAGCTCCGGCCCGCGCGTCTGCCCCGCGACCCCCGCCTCCTCTCCTGCCGCCGCCGCCGCCGGAGAAACTCGCTTCCGCGCCCACAAGCCTCGGATTCGGCGGGATCCGGGACGAGGAGGGGTGGATGAGACGGGGGAGGAGGAGGAGGAGAGAGTGGGGGCGTCTGGGGAGGAATATCCCCGCCGCCTCCTCCGCTCCTGCCTCCACAAGTCGAGGGGGATGGGGCTGCTCGGGCTCAGCCTGTGGGATGTCGACCGGACCGGCAGCGATGGAGGAGAAGGGCCGGGCAGGTGCGTGCAGGCGGGAGAAGCTGGGGGCGCTTGTCGGTTGGGGAGATGGCGACCACCTGAGCTTCTCCGATTGACCTAGACAGGGCCACGACGGCATAAGCAAGGGGTGGGGGCGAGCAACCCTCTGAAGCCACGCATGTCTACAGGTAGCAGTCGTGCCCCTCCTCCTCACCTTTGCTTCTTCCCTCCTCCTCTGTGATGCCCATCTGCGTCCTTGATTTTCCAGTTTTCTGATAATCTAATTTTGATTCTCATATTCTGGTTACTTGTGGAGAGTGGAAGAAGAATTTTGAGAATGAGATTGATAAAGATGAACAAATTGAACTCTCTCTCTCTTAAATACAGTCACGCTTGATGTTTGATTTTTGTGTGTAAGAGAGCATATGACATGATTTTGTATTTCTATTACCCACTGACAAAAGCTAAATTTGTAAACGAAGGTTTCAAAAGTGTTTATTTTAATCTTGTGGTCTGACAGAGCAGTACATGATGTTGGTCATGCGAACAGAGGATGTTCTTCATGCCTCTGTATGAGCTAGCTGTCATAATTGTACATCCACCCTCCGTTTTCCCATTTAGGCCTGTTTATCCGCGAATTAGGTTTCGAAGAAAAAAACCGATTTAGAAAATTAGTAATCAGCCATTACCATTCATTTTGTCAGAAAACATAGGTGTTTTAAATGTCTGCACGCCGCATACAATAGAATTTATAATAGATAGTGTTTTTTAACTTCTCATTATAGCCTCAAGTCGGCTAAGAAAAGTGATTATGCATGTCTTACAAACAAATTGACATTAGTCTTGTGGGTACAAGATACGCCCTACCATAGATATTACCTGCTATCATATGCAGTAGAGTTACTAAACTCTGAGCTCCTGGATAGTATAAACGGATGCTTGATTGGTACATCAATTTTGTATGAGCAAATTTTGTCCTGTGTACTCATTCTAAACAGACCAAATTCAGGAATCTAACGATGCTTTACAGTTAATCCACTCAAATTAAATACAGTGAAATCAAACAATTTAATAGCTTGGCTGTTTGTTTCCAGGAAGTAACGGTCAAGGAAGAAGAGTTAGATGTTGCTGAAGATGTCGATGGTAAACATATGTCTTGGTTTTGATATTATACACGTTGTCACGCTAACTTTTGAACCCTTGTTAATTGTCACATATGTACAGACCAGCCGCTTTGTCACAAGCATGGCAGCCTGCTCAACTATCTCCACTACCTGCATACAGCTGTTTCAGAACAGCGCCAATCAACCCAGGTTTATGTTTCCTTTCCAAGGGCGTTCGAATATAATTACCATCCATTGATTACAGATGTTACCAGTACTGAGTGTGTGCCTTATTAGTTTGTTCTTTATTACAGAGTTCGGTTGTAGAAGAACGAAAGGAAGCACACATCAGGAAGTCATGCTCTTTCCAAGAACAACAACAAAAGTAAGTGATGATTCATGTTTATCTCTGATATGGTTGTTTTCCCCCATAATAAAGTATATGGGAATCTGGGCTTGCATATTAATATAGCTTCAGATGCTTTGTTTTGGGAAGTTGATTCATGTTTATCTCTGATATGGTTGTTTTCCCCCATAATAAAGTATATGGGAATCTGGGCTTGCATATTAATATAGCTTCAGATGCTTTGTTTTGGGAAGTTGATAGAAATCAGTGGTTGTGCTTAAGCTTCCGTTCTTTATTTACCTTCTAGGAATAAATTCAAATGATTAGTATATGCATAGCAGTGTAATGCAAGTGATAGACGAGTAGCACTTCTCCGACCGATTTGGTTACCAATTTAGTTGTTGAGGCTTTCCTTCATGTGAGGTGATTTGTGGCTTTTGTTTCTACGATTAGGCACATATAAGAGAACTTGAGGAAGAAGTGAAGCTCCTCAAGAACCTTTCGCACCCCAATATTGTGGTTAGTAGATGAAAGATCGATTACATTTTAGATACTCTATACTTGACTGCTAGACTGCAGTTGTTTGATCTACTTCCTGTGATTTGTGAAGAGGTACCTCGGGACTGTCCGTGAGGAAGACACACTGAATATCCTGCTGGAGTTTGTTCCTGGAGGGTCTATCCAGTCGCTTCTTGGAAAACTTGGTTCATTCCCGAAGGCAGTAAGTAACCATCAATCATGCGGTTTTCTGTGATTTGACTCACAGAAGAGAAACTGATTCGTTGCGTATTTTGATCAGGTCATTGGGAAGTATACTAGGCAGATTTTGCAAGGGTTGGAATATCTGCATAGCAATGCAATAATACATAGAGACATTAAGGTAAAAACTCTGAAGCCTGAATATACTAGAATCTTTGTGTCATTGACTGTTTGGTTGTTCTAATTATCTTGGTGATCATGGGATTGCTTTGCAGGGTGCAAACATTCTTGTTGATAACAAAGGCTGCATTAAGCTTGCCGATTTTGGGGCATCTAAGGAAGTTGCCAAGTTGGTAAGATTGATGTTCAATATGCCGTTAAGGTCGAGTATAATAGCTTGGAAGAAATAAAACCTTCATGTGCTTGTCAAGTGATCAAAACAATAATTTACAACAGAATAGCAAATGCTAAACCTTTCCTGTCTAATTATGACATCAGATTATGGATTCTTATTTATTGCTCTTGACTACCTGTGTGCATGAAACATGAAAGTGTGAGTTTGGTTCCAAGCAGGCTTGTGGTAAAGTTCTCTGCAGGTATTTGCATTATAGTTCCTGCATAATCTCTTGGTAATGAAGCGTTGTCCGGGGCGCTATCTGGCATACCATCTCTTTCTAATGAATTTATGTGTTAGTTGCTGCCTTCTTTCATTAGATAGTTCGAATAATAATACAAACGTATGGATTTTTGTAAACTGGTATATGATTCAATGTTATATATTTTGTAAACTGGTATATGGTTACCAGAGTCACCTTCCATAATTTTTTAAAGGAAGAGTGAACGCAGTCCTGAACTTGCACTAATATATTGTGATGCTCCTACTTTTTGCAGAACAATGCAGTAATGATAAGAACTAGAATTAGACTGCATTGCATATATGTATAGGTTACCACTTCTATGCTCTAATTATTTTCCATGTAAAAGCCAATTCACATGTCAAAATATGCTTTGAAGATCGGTTTCTTACAATTTGTAATAGTGAAACTCTTGCTTCTTTGCTCATAATAGAAAATACACCAATTTTTTTATCACCTTAACTTGTCGATGGCATACCATCCTATCACAAACCCTCAATAATGTCTAAGTCTTTTTTTACCAGCTCTGAGATATTACATAGTGATGTCCCACAATTAAGATTATTACTGTGAAAAAGAACTAACCTCATGTACTTTGGTACAGCCTTCACATAAGAAGCTGTACACTAGAGGGAAGAACATGATGTGTGTGTGTGTGTGTGTGTTGGTGTGTGTTTGTGGGGGGGGGGGGGGGTAAAACCCCTGGGAATGCATTCTTCACTTGAACAGATTCAATAATTTATCCCAACACTCTCTTTGTATTTTTGTCTTTGAGGGAATCTAAGATTTGATGTAAATCAGTTTTCCCTTTCATTTCTTCGTAAGAATTATTTTCTGTACTATAATTATTTAATGTGGTGTATCTCTTCTAATAATCTTAGCCGACCTGGTTTACTTGTTTTGATACGATTGTTCCATGGAATCCCAGGGTCTGATGAAGCAAGGTGCAGGACACCTCAGGTACCCTGATCCGACCTCACCACACTCCTTGAGCCGGCCCCTCACGATTCTTACAATGTTATTCCTTCTCTTTCTCTAGAACCGCCTATGTTTGTGACAGTGCACTGGGGCTCAAGCGACAATGAGCAGGTTGGTGCTTTGAGTGTTTTGCCTTATGATGTTCCGCTTGTTCTTGTTTCTTAATTTTTAGTCAGCTTACTTTGGTAAGCTCCTTTTATGGCAGGTGGGAGGATCGTTCAGCTGACCAAGTGCAGTATGACGGTGATCTCTGAACAGTTGCAAGGAGGGTAATAACATGTTAGCTCCTCTTAATATCTTGGTTGATGCCATCTGTTAGATTTAGCCCACCGAGTCCCTATTTTGCATTTACTTTGCTTCTCTAAAGTTCTCTTCGTGCTGCAAGGAAGACACGAGGGTTAGTTGCATTCCTGCTGCCTTGCTTGAGATGAATCCATTTGGTTCTTTTGCCTTTCAATTCTGTAACACACCATCGTATCTATTGGTAGGTGTCATTCTGCTTCTCCTTGCATGTCTATTTGTGCGCTTGGGTTGCAGATCAGGTTACTGACACATGGGATCGTACAGTTATTCTATTACTCAGGGCCCACCCTGGTGGTCATTATATCTCTGGGGTAAGCAAGCTGAGCAGGTTATGCAAGCTACTGTGTAAAATGTGCATGCATCGCTGCCTAAAAAAGGGTCCAGACAGCAACGACAAGTGCTTACTATGCTCCATTAAAGCAGCTAAGAAGATAATTTAGTTTGGGTGAATTTATTAATTTATTAGTTAGCTTGAAGAAGAAAAATATTTCAGAACAGTGTGGTCATAGAGTTATGTTCAGTTTGGTGCTTTGGGTCATTCTGGATAAGTGATTGGGTAGCGGTTGTTGTTTACTCGCAAGGGATGGATTGGTGCAAGTGAGTTTATGAAAGCCTACTGGAACTGTTTGTGGAAGTAGTTGTATGAACATGTTGTGTGCAACTGAACTGATCTGATTGCTTATCTTTGGAAATCTTCACCTGATGTGTTGTGCATTGGTCTGCATTATATTGCTCTTGTATTTTTATTTCTCTTTTATGATAGTTTAAGGTGAAAACAGAGTATTGATAATTGTGACATGGACTACAGTCTTTTCCTAAGTTTTTAGGTGTGATGGTGGTGGTGTGACCACAGATTTATATGTCTGGATTAAGTTGATAGGCCTGCTGTGTTTCAGGCGTGGTGTTCTTCCTTCAATAAATTGGCAGATGCTTGCTTCTGTTAATTAAAGCTTCAGTCTTAGGAGGTACTGCCCTGTGCTTGAATGCAGTTGTCTTTGTTTAGACAGCAGCCGAGCCCAGTCAACAATTATTATTAGTAGTTACGAGATAAGGCAGAGGAGGCATATAGGGCCAGCCATCGTATATGCAATGCATGAAAGTCGCTTTGATTCCATTCAAGTAACGAATAAATAGTAGTTGCTAATTCTATTCATAGTGATTACAACCATAGGTAAAGATATGCTTCTAACTTTCATATGCATGCTTCCCAGTGTACATACGTGTGAGTTCATCTTCGCCCTAGATGCATGTGGCTTCTCTCTTTTGGTGCAGTTTACAAATAGAATGCTAAGGCAAGTTTAATTTCTAATGTGCATGTAAATCCTTGAGATTTTTGGTTTTATGAAGATCCAATAAACAAAGAGTTGAATGATATGAAATGGGAAATAGACAGAAGAGTGAAAATTATGTGGCTGCAGTGCTGATGAATTTTAGGATCTGAAGCTACTGCTTATGGATACCAATATTACATTAGCATTGGTATTTAGATCTGCTTGTTTTTACCTCTTTGCCTATAAGCTCTATAGGGAAACATTTATTCTCTGTTTGGACTTTGATTTCTGAATTTGGTTCCTTGCTGAAGAAATAGCTGAAGCTTTGCTTTCTTAAAAAAAGTAAAGCTTTGCTGCTGCACACTATTTTCTTGCCTTTCCTTGAAGATGATTATACAGATTAGTTGCCAGCTTTATCTCTCTACGATTTGTGCCTCGGTTGCCAGGTTATCTCATATGAAGCCATGAACTGAACCTAACATTAACTAGAAATATAAACCATTGTATATGAAGATACTATCTGAGTACGTACTTGCATGTTCTTTAGATCTACTACATATGATTTATTACGTATAAATATGCCATGTAAGTATCTACTTTCAGATCATTATTGCTCGCACATAAAATGGTTCCAGTATCTGGTTTGATTTTGTTTTTATGTGTGCACAGATCCTGTCATGGAGATGGTTGACATTACGGACAAGTTCATACTCATGTTCATTAAGCTGTAGCTCCCACCACCAGTTTTTCTGCTGCAAAGTTGGACAGAGGTTTGCACTTACAATCAAGTTCCGTACCAGCATGCGGCATCGGTGACAACATGATGCCGAAGCAATGGCACTATCGCGGATTTTTGGTATATATCTATTTCCATAGAAGATGCATATATGTTGCAGCGGCTCGAGTTATCAGATGCATGGAGACTGCGTGGCAAGGCTCTCAAGGACTATAATTACAACGAACTGAAACAAACAAAGGAAAGAGGACCATATCTAATTGGTTTGTTAAGAGAGAAAGAAAAGGAGATCAAAGAACATAATTCAAAGATCAGAGAGCTTAGCAAAGGCTTTGCAGACTATATGTATCAAGTCAAAAACACTTTTGACGGGATTTATCGCATAGCTAAAGACGGTGTATGCTCAACCAGTTCTACAAACGGCAATGACCTTGGCAAAACTGCTGCTTTGTTTGAACACAACAAATTTGTCGATGTGCAGAATGAACTTGCTCATCTTGACCAATTGATGACTCTATGCAGCTGATTTGAAACACATGGTTTTATCTGTTTTAAAGAGAGTGTACTTCCATAGCCTATGTATCTTTGAAAAATGCGGATGCTACCCGCTACAACAGCCTGATTTAAATGACCAGCGATAAATGCAACGATTTTAGTGCCAATTATTCATGCGCCTCTCTTGTCCCGTTAATGAACTTTGAACTATACACTACCCATCTATATATCTATGTATTTGTTACTATAGCGATGGCACAGGTAAATTAAACCATCTGTTGAGTTCT
Organism: Triticum aestivum; assembly: GCF_018294505.1. Taxonomy (NCBI): domain Eukaryota; kingdom Viridiplantae; phylum Streptophyta; class Magnoliopsida; order Poales; family Poaceae; genus Triticum; species Triticum aestivum. The sequence goes on from NC_057800.1 coordinate 10,778,442, forward strand.
CCACTCCATGCTATGTTAGATCCATGTGATATATCTATGCTAACTGCGTTCGCTCCTTGTTGTTTAACGCAAATATTTTCTTTTGTGGCCAATATAGATAAGAAATTCCCATTTATATTGCTCTTGTATATGATCGTTAATTAATATACACTATTTGTAATACAATCCACATTCCATTAACTTCCATCTACATCTCCTACTTACTCTCTACTATACTTGGCCATCCATCGGGCCGGGCCAGGCTTCGGGCCGGGCCAATCAAAGCCCGACACAAAAAACCCAAGCCCGAGCTCGGCCTGGCCCGGCTGTTGGGCCCGAGCCTGGCCCATCGCGCTAAAAGCCCGTCGGGCACAGGCCGGGCCTCTTCCTTAAACGGCGAAAACAACGGGCCTGGGCCCACCCCGGCCAGTGCTTCGGGCTCAAAACCTAGGACTGAGCCCAGCCCGTGGACAAGGTCAGCCCGGGCCGGGTCGGGCTTTTTCAGCCCGGGTCGGGTCAGGCCGACTGGGCCGGGCTGCCAATGGCCAGGACTACTCACTACCATCATCACTTCTAATTCGCTTCTTGCGCCATTGGCGCAACCAGGTCATCTAGTTAAGATAAATGTAGCAAAAAAACTCACTGGTGGTAGCAAAAGACAACGACATTTGCAGCCAAAATCATCATCGTTGCTGTCCCGGGTACATCTCTGGCATGAATTGATGTAGCAAATTTCCTCGTCAGTTGTAGCAAAATCCAATGATAGTTGTAGCAAATATCGTTGTCCCAGTCATCCGCACAAACGCCGACCACCAATCATCACCATTAAAATGGATGTAGCAAATAAACACGCTGGTCGTAGCAAAAGACAACGACAATTGCAGCAAAAATCGTCGTCATCGCCTTCCCGGGTCACATCTCTACCATGAATTGATGTAGCAAATTTCCTCGTTGGTTGTAGCAAAATCCGACGACAGTTGTAGCAAAATTGTTGTCCCTATCATCGCGGGTCGTAGCTCCACCATGAGTCCATACAGCAAAAATCGTCACTACTTCCAGCACGCCGCGACGTTGGTTCGAGCATGCAATCACCGTGGTCATAGCCTGTAGCACCCCTGCCGACCCACGAGCTCGCAACTCCATGATGGTGTGTGCATGGCAATGATTGCCACGGTCGCATGACAACCGACAAAAACGGATGCAGCTTCGTCTGGCTGCGGTTGTAGCTCTTTTTCCCAGCCCACAGCTTGAGCGGTTGGTGAAAATAGAGCTGACCAAGAAAATGTGGTGGGCCAAGGCCACGTGATGGGCCAAGAAAGAGAAAACCAATATGCAAACGTGGATCGGGAGATGCGTGAGAGGTGGATCGCTACGCGATCGAGCGGCGCACGTGGGACCGGCCGAAGCTTCGGCCGGCGCACCGTTTGTAAACGTTTCCCTATTTCAAGTTGTATTTCATCATGTCTTGCCTTTTCTACATGTGTGTGCTTGGCGGCTCTTCTCTTGATCCCGGAGAGTATCTGCGGCAAGTATTTGTACGTTTGGGTGTGCTCAGCTTTGGGATGTTGCTCTAGACTTGTATTCGTACATTTGTATGTTTTAGTTCAAGGCATTAATTAGTTGTATCATGACCGGTTATATAGCTTAATGGTCTTCCGATGATGACTAAGTCCCCAACGTGAGAGTTTGTGCTCGGCTATGCTCATCTAATAACTTTGTTTTGTTTCATCAACCCGAGATGCTTCACATGATTTGTCTGAAGAATCCGTCGCTCGTGACAATCAGATTTATCCATCCTGGTCCTAGTCCTGGTTTTGTGACCCAAAATTCACCGCTTGTATGTCTAATAGATGAACTACATCCGAGGCACACATAGACATATTGGTTCTGAATCTTCCTGAAAGACAATGCTTGTACCAAATATTACTTTCAGACATATTTCTAAGCCAGATAATGGCACATCCCTTATTTATTTACTAGCAGATATGCCTGTGCATTACAACAGGAGAAAAAAATAATATGCATTTAAAGTTAGTGAGGATTATATGTGCACGAAAATAAAGATAGTGAGGATTATATGTGCAAGAGAAACCCTGTGTGCACGCAAAAGGGAACATTCAGCTTTCCGGTTTCGCCCGCTGTGAAGTAATCAATCCGCTATTTTTTTCATTCATTGATCAAGTACATTTAAGAGTTTTGTTACGTCATCGTACATCAGAGAAGGCACATGAATTATATAATCTACTTTTCCTTCAATTGAGGAGATTTTAAGGTCTGAAGTTTCCGAATATTATAGGAAACTTGAACCATTTTTTAATCCTGAACAGTTTTTCTAAAAATTATGTACACATTCAGAAAAACGCGAACAAATTTGAAACAAGATCATCTTTTAAAATTTATAAACATTTTTTTGGCAAAACCAACTTTTTATTAAAACAGTAACATTATTTGGATTTGTGAACATTGTTTTAGAACGGGAACATGTGTTGAAAATTCATAACATTTTTTGAAAATGTGCATCTTTTAACATTATTTTGAATTGTGAAAATTTCACTAAAACAGAATACTTTTCGAATTTGGAGCATTTATAAAATGCCATTTTATTTTTTGAAATCTTGAACAATTTTGAAAAAAAATAAAAGTTTTGAAAAAATGGGAAACTTTTTTGAAGTTCCAAATATTTTTGAAAATAGCAACAAAATTTTGGAGTTCTGAACATTTTGTATATTTAATTTTTTTATTCTAAATGTTTTTTTGAGAATTTTGAATTTATGAAATAAATTCTATAAGAAAAATAAACTTGGAATGGAAAAAAGTGATAGGGGAATCCTAAGAAGTTCATCCCCACTACTTGATTTATCTTGACATGGAACATACACACATCAGCATCCACGTCACACCTTATGCGTTCCCTCGCAAGCCCACCTCCTCAGGTCAGACCAAAAAATTTCACTGAAAGAAAAACCAAAATTTTCCTGATCATTCCCCACAGCCCACGCAAACATGATGACTTCACCGATCCATCTCCCTGAACCAATATAATCTCGAAAGGTGCCGTTGGTGTTATTTGCCGGGATGACCAAGGGCTATTCAAGGGGGCTTCAGCGGTAGTTTTTGAAGGAGTGACGGACCCGGCCACTCTCGAGGCCTATGCATGCCGAGAAGCCTTGGTTCTCGCTGAAGATCTCGGTTTACGCAAGCTTAAGATAGCTTCAGACTGTCTGACAGTCATCAATGATCTTCATGCACCCATCCAGATGGGAGGCTACTGTATGGTTTTGAAGGAGATTCAAACCCGACGTACACAGTTTCAGGCTAGTGAATTTAGCCACGAACAGCGCACATGTAATAAGGAGGCACATCACATAGCCAGATATGCGACTACTTTACATCCTGGGCGCCATCTTTGGCTGCTCGAGCCACCTGTTGGCCTTTGTATTCCTACCAACATTTCTACTTAAATAAAGGGCGCTGTTTGTCTCAAAAAAAAATATAATCTCGGTCGATTCATCTCCCTGAACCAATAAAATTCCACCCACTCCATTAAAAGCCAATCTCTAGCGGGAGCAGAACAGCACTTCCGATCTCCACCAATTCTTCTCATCTTCCCTGTATCTCCTCTATCTCCATACTGCAGCTCCACCGGCCAAGCCTTTGTTAGAATAGTTGTATAGGGATAGGTCTTGTTGTTTTAAACTTGTATTTCATCTCTATCTCTTCTTCTCTCTCCCGTAGCTTTCCTCTCGTGTCTTCTGTAACGATCGTCCCGATCGATCTCCAACAACTTGTACGCCAAGGCTTATGCCATATATATATAGATGCGGCCCGAGACAAAGGATTCAACGCTTTCCAACCTATTTTACATGGTAGTCAGAGCCTCTTCCTCATAGATCAAAGATCACATCTAGCTACCTCCCGAAAAGCGCATCAAGCCTCCTCTCTCGACCGAGAACATGTCCACCACCGCCGCCGCATCGCTGTCCGACACCTCGGGCGTGCTCACCACCACCTCGCCTTCCGCCTTCGCATCATCCTCATCCAGCACCACCGCGGGGTCTCTCGGATCGCCACCACAGGAGAAGCTCATGAGGGGAAACTTCCTCTTATGGAAGGCCATTGTGCTGCCTCAGATCAAAGGCGCTCAGATGGAACACCACCTTGACGGGAAGAGCCCGCCACCACCGGCCACCCTCACCTTTACCAAGGACGGCAAGGAGGAACAGATCTTCAACTATGCCCGATCCCTCTGGTACGCACAACAGCAGCAGCTACAAGGGTATCTGATGGGATCCCTCTCCCGCGATATCCTCGCACAGGTTGCGATGTTGCAGACGCCGGCCGAAGTCTGGAGCGCCATCCACACCATGTTTGCCGCCCAGAGCCAAGCCCAAGCCATCAACACCAGCATCGAGCTCACTAACCTAAAAAAGGTAACATGACCATGGCTGAATATCTTGGCAGGATCAAAAGTCTCATCGATGAAGTCGCGTGCACCGCCGCGGCCCTCTCCGATCCGGAAATCGTCTCCAAGATCCTCGCTGGTTTGGACATGGAGTATAATCCGGTTGTTTCCGCACTTGCTGCTCGTGTGGAACCCATCACCGTCCAGGAGCTGTACAGCCAGCTATTGAGCTTCAACGCGCGCCTCACCCTTCTTCATGGCGGCGACCTACGACAGTCCTCGGCCAACTCTGCTGCTCGTGGTCGCGGCCGTGGGCGCAGTCACCAGGGGCAGAACCGTGGCGGCGGCTGCGGACGCGGCGCTCCTCAGGGCGACGGCGCTCGCTCTGGTGGGGGCTACGGCTACAACAATGGAGGCGGCTACAACAACTCTAACAGCAGCGGCGGTAGCGGCGGCTTCAACTCCAACAATAACCGCCGTTCTGCCGCTCCACGTCCTCGTCCCTGATGCTAGCTCTGCAAGAAATCCGGCCATGAGGTCATGGATTGCTGGCACCGCTACAATGAGAATTTTGTCCCTGACGCTCGCCATGTTGCTGCTGCCATGCGTGAACAAGCAGGAGAAGGCGTCTGGTACATTGATTCTGGCGCCACCGATCATGTCACCAATGAACTAGAGCAACTTGCTCTTCGCGAGAGGTACCATGGCGCCGATCAGATCCATACTGCAAGTGGAGGAGGTATGGATATTTGCCACATTGGTCAAGCTTCAATTAATTCCCCTAACCTTAAACGTGATCTCATTCTTAGGGATGTCCTTCATGTCCCACAACCTGATAAAAATCTTGCATCCATGTCTCGTCTAGCCACCGATAATAATGTTTTCTTTGAAACTCACCCTCGTTATTTTTTCATCAAGGATCGGGCAACGAGGGAACTTCTCCATCACGGTAGATGCATTGGGGGTCTCTACCCCATCACATCCGGAGCACTTAGTCGCCGGCGTCGTCAAGTCTACTCCGTCATCAAACCCTCTCTGGAAAGGTGGCATCAACGATTAGGACATCCATCTTCAGTTATAGTAAACCAAGTAGTTAATAAAGACAAACTTCCTTTGTCACAAAGTTCCATTAGTGAGTCTATTTGTGAAGCTTGTCAGTGTGCCAAGAGTCACCAGCTTCCGTATCCCAAGTCTTATAGTGTTTCTCATGCTCCTTTAGAGCCTATTTTTAGTGATGTTTGGGGCCATGCCCGAGATTCTTTTGGAATAAAAAAATATTATGTGAGTTTCATTGATGACTACAGCAAGTTTACTTGGATTTATTTACTCAAGTATAAATCTAAAGTTTTTTCTATCTTTCAAGAATTCCAGAAACTCGTTGAAAGACGATTTGATAGAAAAATTCTTTCAGTTCAAAGTGACTGGGGAGGGGAGTATGAAAAACTCAACTCTTTCTTCCGGAGCATTGGCATCGCTCATCATGTGTCATGTCCTCACGCACATCAACAGAATGGCTCTGCTGAGCGCAAACATCGCCACATAGTTGAAGTTGGCCTCTCCCTTCTAGCCCATGCTTCCATGCCTCTCAAATATTGGGATGAAGCGTTTATTGCCGCCACTTATCTTATCAATAGGCTTCCTAGCAAAGTCATTGGCAACTCTACTCCATTAGAGCGCTTGTACCATCAAAAACCTGATTACAACTATCTTAGAATTTTCGGGTGTGCTTGCTATCCCAATTTGCGTCCATATAACCATCATAAGCTTGAGTTCCGATCCACTCAGTGTGTTTTCCTCGGTTATAGCAATCTTCATAAAGGGTATAAGTGTCTTGAAATTGCTACCGGACGCATCTATATTTCTCGTGATGTTGTTTTTGATGAGACACTCTTTCCTTTTGCCAAACTTCATCCTAATGCGGGAGCTTTACTTCGTGCTGAAATTGCACTTTTATCTGATTTTGATGCACCTTCTGATCACGGGGGAGAATTAACTGATCTTGATCATGTGCAAAAATCCACAGGAAATTGTGATTCTGTTGCAATTTCTACTAACTCAAACTGTGATTTCATGTGTGAGGAAACAAACAAGGGCGGCGCGGAACACGATGCAGATCTGGTTGACAACACGCGATCCCAGGCGGATCCTCGCGCTCAACCCGCCGCTTTCAGCGCGCGATCCCAGGGCGATCCGCTCGTGGGCTTGGACTCGCATGGGCAGGCGGCCGACCGTGCGGCCAGGGTGGAGCCCACTGGTCCGGACGCGTCGCCTCGCGCCACGTCCCCGCGCATCGAGCCACCCGCCAGCCCATGTCCGGGAAGGGGCGAATCCCCTGTCGCTGCGTCACCGCGGGCCTCTTCAACAGCCGACCACGAGCGCGTGCCTGGACCCACAGTGGCCAGCCGCGGCTGCGTGCCTGGGTCCCCGACCGGCAAGGCGTCAGATTCCGCCTCGGATCAGGAGCCAACGGATTTGCTCCCTATCTTGGATAGAGAACCGACCGAATCTTCTGTGGCCAATACAGCTTCACCAGGATTGCGTGTACCACCGCCCACAGCAGCTGTTCCTGTGTCTTCTACAACTTCCCTTCGGCAAACAAGGTCCCGGTCAGGTATTGTCAAAGAAAAACAGTACAAAGATGGTACTATAAGGTATGACAAAGTTAAACGAGCTTTTCTTACCACTACCGGTGAACCAATTCATTTGCATGATGCTCTTGCTAATAAAGATTGGAAGGAAGCTATGGACAATGAATATGATGCTCTTATGAAAAATAAAACTTGGCACTTGGTACCGCCAAAACATGGAGACAATATTATTGATTGCAAGTGGGTATACAAGATAAAAAGAAAATCTGATGGAAGCATAGACAGGTATAAAGCTCGATTAGTTGCCAAAGGTTTTAAGCAAAGGTTTGGAATTGATTATGAAGATACCTTTAACCCTGTTGTTAAGTCTGCCACTATTTGACTTGTTCTGTCTATTGCTATTTCCAGAGGTTGGAGCTTAAGACAGCTAGATGTTCAGAACGCGTTTCTTCATGGTGTTCTTGAGGAAGAAGTGTTCATGAGGCAACCACCAGGCTATGAGGATCACAGCACACCACAGTATGTCTGTAAGTTGGATAAAGCATTATATGGCTTGAAACAAACACCAAGAGCTTGGTATTCTAGAGTGAGCATGCAGTTGCAACACCTTGGGTTCATACCATCCAAGGCTCTCTCACAGGAAAAATATACCACTGATATTCTCAGAAGAGTGGCTTTGGAAAATTGCAAGCCTGTTAGTACACCAATTTCTACCTCAGAAATGCTTACAGCAGAAAGTGGAGAAGCTCTTGCACCAGTTGATGCAACAAATTATAGGAGTGTTGTAGGTACCTTGCAATATTTAACCCTTACTTGTCCTAATATTTCCTACTCAGTAAACAAGGTATGTCAATATTTGCATGCACCTAAAACTACTCATTGGACTGCAGTTAAGAGGATTCTAAGGTATCTAAAGTACTCAGAAGGTCTTGGACTTCATATTACCAAGTCTTCCTCTCTTCTTGTAACTGCTTATTCAGATGCAGACTGGGCAGGATGTGCTGATGATAGAAGATCTACAGGTGGTTTTGCTGTTTTTCTGGGAACAAATCTTGTGTCATGGAGCGCAAGAAAACAGGCCACTGTCTCAAGATCAAGTACAGAGGCTGAGTATAAAGCCTTGGCTAATGATACAGCTGAAGTAATGTGGATTCAGACACTTCTTTATGAGCTTGGCATTAAAGCACCTCAGGCTGCGAGACTATGGTGTGATAACATTGGTGCAACCTATCTCTCAGCCAATCCGGTTTTTCATGCAAGAACAAAACACATTGAGGTTGATTTTCATTTTGTCAGAGAAAGAGTAGCTCGGAAGTTTCCTGAGATCAAGTTCATCCCTAGAGGAGATCAGCTTGCAGATGGGTTTACAAAACCACTTACTTTGAGAGGACTGGAAAAGTTTACATACAATCTCAACCTTGGCAAAGCTCATTGAGGTTCAGATTGAGGGGGAGTGTTAGAATAGTTGTATAGGGATAGGTCTTGTTGTTTTAAACTTGTACTTCATCTCTATATCTTCTTCTCTCTCCCGTAGCTTTCCTCTCGTGTCTTCTGTAACGATCGTCCCGATCGATCTCCAACAACTTGTATGCCAAGGCTTATGCCATATGCGGCCCGAGACAAAGGGTTCAACGCTTTCCAACCTATTTTACAGCCTTCACATGTCGTTGCCGCGGGAGACCCTCACTGATGCCATATCGGAGCCTTGTGAGGATACCTTATGTTCAAGCAACGTGATTCCCGACGTCTCGGGCTATGATGACAAAAGCCCAATGCCCAACCGTCGACCGGACGACAGCACATGCACCGCCGTCGTCCGGGTCCAACGTCGTGTGTGCCAGAGATGAGTGCTCTCCTTTGTTCAATTTCCTCAGATATGAGAGCATCTTCAACAACCGCGGAATGCGCGGCACGCTAAAAAGTAGTTTACGGCGCGCTCATCGTCACGTTTGGCGCGACACACAGCGCTGGCTCCAGTAGCCACGCTAAAATACAGCGCGCGTGCAGCTCCAGCAGCGCGCTAAAAATACAGCTCGAGCAGCTCCGCCCATGTCCATATTTGTTGCATTTTGGACTCAAAATAAATCCGTAGCATAAATATAAAAAACGATACAAAGATATTTTACATAGTTCATAGCATAATAGATAAATAAGTTCATATCATAGATAGATAAAACCGAACTACGGTGCAACGAGATAAAACTACGATGCAACTAGATAAAAAACTATGGTGCAGAACTAATTCGAGTCCTCATCATCATCCTCATCCTCGGAGGTGTTGTCCGAGGTATCGATCCATATATCCTCCCAACATTCGTCATCTGATGTGAACATCGATCTCCCACCTGCTTCAACGATATCGCACTGTGATATCGCCAAAGCCTTCCGCCGACGCCGGTCCTCCCACTCCACGCGGCGCCTTGATAACTCACAAGTATAAGGGATCGCAATAATTTTCGAAGATAGAGTATTCAACCCAAATTTATTGATTCGACACAAGGGGAGCCAAAGAATATTTTCAAGTATTAGCAGTTAAGTTGTCAATTCAACCACACCAAGAAAACTTAATATCTGCAGCAAAGTATTTGGTAGCAAAGTAGTATGAAAGTAACGATAATGGTGCAAAACTAACAGTAGTAGTATTGTAGCAATCGTAACAGTGGCGACGGAAAAGTAACTAAGTAAAGATCAATATGTGAAAGCTCGTAGGCAATAGATCAATGATGGATAATTACGTCGGATGTGATTCCTCATGCAACAGTTATAACATAGGTGACACAGAACTAGCTCCAGTTCATCAATGTAATGTAAGCATGTATTCCGAATATAGTCATACGTGCTTATGGAAAAGAACTTGCATGACATGTTTTGTCCTGCCCTCCCGTGACAGCGGGGTCCTACTGGAAACTAAGGGATATTAAGGCCTCTTTTTAATAGAGTACCGGACCAATGCATTAACACTTAGTGAATAAATAAACTCCTCAAACTACGGTCATCACCGGGAGTGGTCCCGATTATTGTCACTCCGGGGTTGCCGGATCATAACACATAGTAGGTGACTATTGACTTGCAAAATAGGATCAAGAACTCACATATATTCATGAAAACATAATAGGTTCAGATCTGAAATCATGGCACTCGGGCCCTAGTGACAAGCATTAAGCATAGCAAAGTCATAGCAACATTGATCTCAGAACATAATGGATACTACGGATCAAACCCTAACAAAACTAACTTGATTACATGGTAAATATCATCCAACCCATCACCGTCCAGCAAGCCTACGATGGGATTACTCACGCGGCAGTGAGCATCATGGAATTGGTGATGGAGTATGGTTGATGATGACGACGGTGACGGATTCCCCACTTCGGAGCCTCGAACGGACTCCAGATCAGCCCTCCCGAGAGAGATTAGGGCTTGGAGGCGGCTCCGTATCGTAAAATGCGATGAATCCTTCTCTCTGATTTTTTTCTCCCCGAACGTGAATATATGGAGTTGGAGTTGAGGTCGGTGGAGTCTCAGGGGGCCCACGAGACAGGAGGGCGCGCAGGGGGGCAGGCGCGCCCCCACCCTCATGGACAGGGTGTGGGACCCCTGGTCTTGATTCTTTTGCCAGTATTTTTTATAAATTTCAAAAATATTCTCCGTGAAGTTTCAGGTCATTCCGAGAACTTTTATTTCTGCACAAAAATAACACCATGGCAATTCTGCTGAAAATAGCGTCAGTCCGGGTTAGTTCCATTCAAATCATGCAAGTTAGAGTCCAAAACAAGGGCAAAAGTGTTTGGAAAAGTAGATACGTTGGTGACATATCAACTCCCCCAAGCTTGAACCTTTGCTTGTCCTCAAGAAATTCAGTTGACAAACTGAAAGTGATAAAGAAAAACTTTTATAAACCCTGTCTGCTCTTGTTGTTGTAAATATGTAAAGCCATCATTCAAGTTTTCAGCAAAGATTATGAACTAACCACATTCACAATAGCATTTAGGTCTCATGTTTACTCATATCAATGGCATAATCAACTAGCGAGCAATAATAATAAATCTCAGATGAC